>NC_084834.1:57970776-58060776 GCF_033115175.1 Lepus europaeus | reverse complement strand
TTTGGAATCCTCAGTTTCATGTCTGTAAAATAACAATAGTTTGTTCCTACTGTTATTTGGAAGGAGAATCAAATTCGGAAATGTCTACATGTTGCTTTTCAAACCACAATGAAGGCTACAGTTTATATTTCATTATTATGGTACTAGAAGGAAAAATGCAAACAGCATGCAAGGGTTTATAAAGCATTGTAATAGTTAATCTCATTTTTAGTGCTTACTTAGGTAGCATTTGTATTTGTAAAGGCAAATGATATTCTGAGACCCTGAATTTGGTGCTGCACATCTCAATTCTGTTCTAAACAAATCTATGAAAATTGCGACTGAGATTCCAAATGTAGACATTTGGACCAGTTTAGTCCCAAATTACTCTATCAGGCTTGAAATATGTATCTGGCCAGTACCCTGCCTGAAAAACTTCAGGAAAATTTCCTTGTAGAGGAATGATGTGAGTGATCCTCCATCCATAATGCCACGAACCCAGAGACCAACAAGTATTAATAATTTCTTCTGAATTACTCCTACTATTCATTTCTTATGTTAAACCTTTCTGGCAGGATAGCCTTTGAAACACAAAACTATCCTAGTAATTGGTCTATCCAAGTCTGTTTAGGGATTTCAGGTCTGTAGCAAATTGGAGACCCTTAAAGAATCTTTGGTGGAATGGGCCAAAACTCAGCAGAGCTAACTGAGGCAATGATATCAGAAAAAGTAGCTTAATACACAAACAATGTAATGGTGAGTTGGACATGTCAACTTGGCTAGGACAGTGAGACAATTCTTTTGGGCAAAACACCTGTCTAAATGTTGCTGCAAAGGGAATTTTGAAAATGATGAGCATTTAAGTAAGCAGACTTTGGGGTCGGTGCTGTGGTATAGTGGATTAAGCTGCTGCTCGGAGTGCTAGCAGCAACATGGGTGCCAGTTCTGATCCAGCTCCTTGCTAGCACACCTGATAAAGCAGTGGAAGATGGCCCAAGTGCTTGGACCCTTGCTATCCAAATGTGAGACCCAGAAGAAGCTCCAGGCTCCAGGTTCTCGGTTCCAAATTGGCATAGCCCCAGATGTTGTAATTATGTGAGGAGTGAACCAGCAGATGGAAGATCTCTCTCTGCTTCTGCCTCTCCCTCTCTGAAACTCTGCCTTTCAAATAAATAAATAAATATTAAAAAATTAAGGAGACTTTGAGCTTACCCTTCATAATATGAATGGGCCTCATCTACTTAGTTGAAGACCTGAAGAAAAAGCATCACATTTCCCAGAGAAGAAGGGATTTAACCTCAAGAGTACAACATAGAAAACTGGTCTGAATTTCTCAACTGCCAGGCCTGCCTGTAGAGTTTGGGCTCTATACTACATTACTAACTGTTGCCTAAGGTTTTAGCCTGTTGACTTTCCCTAAGATTTTCAGGCTTACCCCTCTCACAATTGAGCCTTTTCCTTACAGCAAATCAGTTTCCCTCTCCCTCTCCCTCTCCCTCCCCTCTCTCCTCCCCCTCTATCTTCCTCTCCCTCTCTCATTCTCTACTGGTTTTGTTTGTCTGAAGAATTCTTATGCCAGCTTGTTGTATTTGTTAGAATAAATAGGGTTTTTCTTTACTTATTTTTGCAATACAATTAAATAGAGACATGAACAGCAGTTTCAATTATGAATTTACCCATGGAGTACTCTTCAAACTTCATCTACTTCTAGTTTTCCAATATTTACATCTCCTGGCAGCCCAACTCAGTGTCTAACTTGAATATTATAACAGCAGGATTCTATGTTCAAAAGACCAAGTTTCTAAATAACAGTTGCGGGTTTTTTCCCCTGCCAAATTCTAGGCTTATCTCAAAGATAATACCTTGTGATCTTAAATTGTGGTCATTACAGATCCCCCTAAAATTTGTTTGTGTGCTTTGGAATGAAACTTGCCATCTATAAAGACATAATAAAGCCATAATTTACATTCATTGTGGGAGGCCCAAGACAACATTTTTCAAGAAACTGAGAACATGGAAAGGTACTAACATGTAGCACAAAGTTGTTTGAAAAGACTAAGAGAAATGATGGCTGGGGATGGATCTGTATGTTTGCACACAAACCAATCAGGAACAATTATCTAGCCATAAACGTGCCAAGCCCTTTGGATTCAGAAATTGTGATATAATGAAAGACAGAGTAAGGCATTAAGAATTCATATCAATATTTTCAGGTTCACAAAAAAATAACAAAATTTTCCAAAGTTGAGCTGCTTGCACAGGGTTGTAGGAGTGGCCAGAGCAAGGTCCCCTAATTCGCCTCCATTTCCCACTACTGGAACCTGGCTCTAGGATGCACCACAGAAGACCATCCAACAACTGATGAAAAGTCAAGACTCCCTCTATCCTCAATTCCTAGAATCTAAAAATAATAGATTTTGTTATTTATTTTAAAATATTGGGGGGGGGAAGAAATTTCAAAAACAGGGAGACCAAGAGGTGGGGGAGAAAGAGATTACTTAATTTAAGAAATTCTAAGATGGGGCCAGTGCTGTTGCGCAGCAGGTTAAAGCCCTGGCCTGAAGCGCCGGCATCCCATATGGGTGCTGGTTCTAGTCCGGCTGCTCCTCTTCGACCCAACTCTCTGCTGTAGCTTGGGAAAGCCGTAAAAATTGGCCCAAATCATTGGGTCCCTGCACCCAGGTGGGCGACCTGGTGGAAGCTCCTGGCTCCTCGCTTCGGACTGGTGCAGCTCTGGCTGTTGCGGCCATCTGGAGAGTGAACCAGTGGATGGAAGACCTCTCTCTCTGTCTCCATCTCTCTCTGTAACTCTGTCTTTCAAATAAATAAAATAAATCTTTAAAAAAAGAAATTTTAAGATTACAAAAAGTGGCCGGCGCCGTGGCTTAACAGGCTAATCCTCCGCCTTGCGGCGCCGGCACACCGGGTTCTAGTCCCGGTTAGGGCGCCGGATTCTATCCCGGTTGCCCCTTTTCCAGGCCAGCTCTCTGCTATGGCCCGGGAAGGCAGTGGAGGATGGTCCAAGTGCTTGGGCCCTGCACCTGCATAGGAGACCAGGAGAAGCACCTGGCTCCTGGCTTCGGATCAGCGAGATGCGCTGGCCGCAGTGGCCATTGGAGGGTGAACCAACGGCAAAAAGGAAGACCTTTCTCTCTGTCTCTCTCTCTCACTATCCACTCTGCCTGTCAAAAAAAAAATTACAAAAAGTGTCTTAAAATAATTTTTTTAAATTCAGAAAATAAAGGCTATAGCTGTTCAAAAGAGGGAAGGCAACAGGGCTGAAAAAAATCAAGCCATATTTAATTGAGAGGGTGATTCTCAGTAGATAAGATTTGATGGGCAAAAATAAGAGGGGGCCTGGTACAAGCAGAAGATCTGAAGCAGGAATAACTGGAGTGTATTTGGGGAAACTGGCTAGAGTAGAATGAAGGGCCTGGCTTCTGAGGAGTTGAAATACATTTGGATGGACTGAGAAGCATTATAGTGGGCAAAACATATGCAGGTCATAATCATTCCTGGCCACGTACAGTCTAGAAATGTCCTTGACACATTGGGTGTTTATAATCAAATATAAAGGAGAAAGTTTTACTTGAACGACAGCGAGAAAGAACAGTTTCTTTTTAAAAAAAATATTATATTTTGAATTTATTTGAAGAGGGAGGAAGAGAGTTAAGAGATACATGGAGAGGGAGAAGGAGAGGGAGAATGGATGGAGAGAGAGACATAGAGAGACAGAGACAGAGAAAAAGAGAGAGAGAGAGAGAGATCTTACTGGTTGACTCCCCAGTTCCAGCAATGGCCACCTAAATGGCTAGGTTACAATGCCTTCTCTTCCCCTTTTCTTTTTCTATCAGAAAAGTCCCTTGTGCTATTTTCTACTATGGTATCCTATTTAAACCATATATTATTCATGCAATTACATATTAAAGCAATAATCCAACACTGACTTGAACTGTTGAATGCATAATATTATAAAAATCACCTATTAAAAATCCATCACTTATAACCATGATGTCAATGGAATAGAATAAGGAAAGCAAATAGACATGTTTCCACTGCTACAGGTCACTTTGGTTTATTATCAGTCAAGCAGTGAGTCATTGTTTTAAAGATTGCTGGATTTTGTTTTCCTTAATTCTGGTGAGACAAACAGAGTGGGAACTGAATTTCAGGAAGAAGTGTGTTAGATTCATAATCCCTGGAAATAGTAGGTGGGCCAAGCATGCTGGAGGCCAGGCAAGGAAGTTCCAGGAATGGCCAGGGGACAGAGGGAGAGGGGAAATATGGGCAGGATTAGTTAGTTTGAGCAACTGCAGCAGACACTGGGGCATGGGACCAATGTCTAGATGGTTGGTAATTGTTCTGGGGATGATTAGGGCAGGGAGATAGTGACCTGAAGTGTAAATGCTTGAGGTTAAAGATGTGGCTAGGGCCTGGGAACTGGTGGGTTGGTTTGCAGATCTGTGATAACTAATAGAGCACCTAATAGCAATCTGTAGAAGTAAAATTGACACTTTGAAAAGCCCTTGACTCCACTGAAAAGGAACATTTTTTTCATGCTATTTGTTGAGCTCTTTACTAACATAGAGATAAACATAAGTGTAATAAAGTTAACTGAAAATAGATCTTAGTAAAAAATAAGAGTGGGGATAAAAGAGGGAGGAGGAAGAGGGGTGGGAGTGTGGGTGGGATTAATTACCATGTTCCTAAAGTTGTAATTCTGAAATGTATGAAGTTTGTAACTGTAAAAAAATAAAAAGAAAAAAAAAAGAAAGATGTGTTCCTAAAAGAGTTGCATATTATGCTAGGAACTGGGCAAGCCTAGAAGGGACAGGACCTCCCACCTCAGTAAGGCCCCTGGTGGCTCGTGCAGCATAATATAGATCATAAGAGACATGATTTACACAGCCCTCTAATGATGCATATGTGAAACTCAGGAGCTGTGACATCCTGGCATAGAACTCTGTTCCACTATGTGCAGCCCAGAAAATCCAAAGATGCTGTAAACAAACAGGAAGGAGGCCCCAAACACTAAAATACCGTCTGGGGAACCATTATAAGACAAGGAACAGACTCAGCCTTGAAATCCTGGAAATTACTCTGTAATATACCAATCTTCATGCTGGATGAAAGTGAACCCTACCTATTTGAACACATTTCTTTAGATTAGTGGCTTCAGGGGACCAGATACAAGCAACTGAATACATTAGAAGATAAGGTTAGAGGCAGAGATAGGGGCTTTGCGAGCCTACAAACTAAAAGAATAAAATCAGCGAGAGTTATGAAGATAGCCAGAAAAAAAAAAAATCCGGAGACGAATACATTCCAGAGAAAATAAAAACGCTGAAAAATCTACAATGATTTTTAAATAATCTATTCAATGTCCTCAGAGAGGGGAAGGAAGGAATGTTCTCCATTAAAATTTTTAAAAAAGTATATGTATAAGGAAAGGATCCAACTAGTAATCCTAGAAAACACACAAGCATTAAGAGCACACATGCAGAAAACTGAAAGGACAGCTCCAGAATTAGGAAAGGTAAAGAAAGAAATAATAAACTGGAAAAGAAAACAGAGGGTTTTACCAGGGATTGAGAAAAAAATGAAAAAGGAATTAAGAAATATGGAGCATTCTTTGAAAATCTTTAACTGATAGGATCTTAATGGAATTTTAGTAGAAGATAACAGAGGAATGTTGAAGCAATATATTTAAAGAAATAATGGCTGAAAAATTGTGGTGTATATAAAGAAAGATAGGAATAAACTAATTTAATTTGTATGTTGGTTATAACTGTGACCAAAGGATGAAAAATATTTATCTGTTCAGTTGTTTACATTTCTTGGTATGTATTTTATATTTCAATAAAATGTTAAAAAAGAAAGTTTTATATATGTAGTTATTCACAGTTAACAGGCTTTCAGAAGAATTTGGAAATTCAACAGAAAAGAAAATTAAATCATTGACAATTGAAAAATAAAGGGCTGGATCAAGCCAAAGCTGGGAGCCTGGACTCCATTCAGGTCTCACACGTGGGTTCAGGGGCCCAAGCACTTGGGCCATTTTCCTCTGCCTTTTCAGACACATTAGCAGAAAGCTGGTTTGGAAGTAGAGCTGCTGGGACTTGAACTGGTGCTCATAGAGAATGATGGAGTTGCATATTAGGGCAACGGTACGAGTCCCAGATACTCTGCTCTGGATCCAAATGGCCTGGGAAAGTAGCAGAAGATGGTCCAAGTGCTTGGGCCTCTGCCACCCATGTGGGAGGCCAGAAGGAATTCTAGGCTCGTGGCTGCAGTCTGGCCCAGCCCAGTTGTTGCAACCATTTGAGAAATGAATCAATGAATCTTTCTCTCTCTCTCTCTGTCCTTCTCTCCCTCTCCTGACCCCCCATCACACTGCCTTTCAAATAAATAAAATAAATCTTAAAAAAAAATAGAATAGAGGGTTAAAAGCTGAGGAATAAAAGAATTAGTGTGGTGATGATTCTGCTATGTGTTCTGATTATATGGGACAGACTCTAGTAATAGCCATCAATAATGAGGATTGATCCCTTATCTTAGGACTTTCTAGTTTATTTTATGGCAGCTTGTGCAGTCTTCTCTTCCAATGAATCTGAGCTTGACCATTTGCCTCTGGACTTTGACCAATGGGGGATTGGCAAATGTGTAGCAAGCAGATGTTTTGAAAAGTATTTGGCATCTCTTGCTGATGGAAACTCTTCGTCCTCCAAATATGGAAGGCAAAGCTAACATGTTGAAAACATTAAGCTAGCATAAACTGAAAGATGCATCATATATTCAGGGGCACTGTTAGTTGACTGCAGGCCCTTGAGTGATCCAGGTAAGACCAGAAGAACTACCCAGCTGAGCTTTGAGCAAAGCACTAAGCATGAGCAAATGAAATGGTTATCAAAGATAGTAAGGGAATAATTTTTATTGCATCAACAAGAAATATATGAAATAAGCAATTACAGGTATATGTTAAATATTAATATATATTAAATATGTATATAATATGGTAGTAAACGAAGAAAGAAGAGTTTTTTTAAAGTTTTATTTAGTAAATATAAATTTCCAAAGTACAGTTTATGAATTACAATGTTTCCCCCCCAATAACTTCCCTCCCACCCACAACCCTTCCAACTCCAGCTCCCTCTCCCCTTCCATTCACATCAAGATTCATTTTCAATTATCTTTATATACAGAAGATCGATTTAGTATATATTAAGTAAAGATTTCAACAGTTTGCACCCACACAGAACTTAAAGTGTAAAATACTGTTTCAGTACTAGTTATAGCATTACTTCACATTGGACAGCACATTAAGGACAGAGATCCTACATGAGGAGTAAGTGCACAGTGACTCCTGTTGTTGACTTAACAAATTGGCACTCTTATTTATGGCGTCAGTAATCTCCCTAGGCTCTAGTCATAAGTTGCCAAGGCTATGGAAGCCTTTTGAGTTCGCGGACATTGATCTTATTTCGACAAGGTCATAGTCAAAGTAGAAGTTCACTCCTCCTTTCAGAGAAAGGTACCTCCTTCTTTGATCCCATTCTTTCTACTGGGATCTCACTCACAGAGATCTTTGATTTAGGTTTTTTTTTTTTTTTTTTTTTTTTTTTTTTTTTTTTTTTTTTTTTTTGCCAGAGTGTTTTGGCTTTCCATGCCTAAAATATTCTCATGGGCTCTTCAGCCAGATCCGAATGCCTTAAGGGCTGATTCTGAGGCCAGAGTGCTGTTTAGGACATCTGCCATTCTATGAGTCTGCTGTGTATCCTGCTTCCCATGTTGGATCGTTCTCTCCCTTTTTGATTCTATCAGTTAGTATTAGCAGACACTAGTCTTTTTTAAAATTTTTTTCTTATTTTTTATTTCATAAATGTGAATTTACAAAGTGCAACTTTTGTATTGTTGTGGCTCCCCACCCCAACCTCCCTCCCTCCCGTGGCCCTCCCTTCTCCCTCTCCCATCCCACTCTTTATCGAGTTTCATTTTCAATTACCTTCATATACTAAAGATCAACTTAGTATGTACTTCGCAAGGATTTCAACAGGCTGCATTCACACAACCGCACAAGGTACAGGGTATTGTTTGACTAGCAGTGTTTTTAAGTTTCATAGTAAAACATATTAAGGACAGAGATTCTACATGGGGAGCATGTACCCAGTGACTAGTCTTGTTTATGTGATCCCTTTGACTCTTAGACTATCAGTATGATCAATTGTGAACTGAACTTGATCACTTTGACTAGTGAGATGGCATTGGTACATGCTACCTTGATGGGATTGAATTGGAATCCCCTGGCACATTTCTAACTCTACCATTTGGGGCAAGTCAGCTTGAGCATGTCCCAAATTGTACATCTCCTCTCTCTCTTATTCCCACTCTTATATTTAACAGGGATCACTTTTCAGCTAAATTTAAACACCTAAGAATAATTGTGTGTTAATTACAGAGTTCAACCAATAGTATTAAGTAGAACAAAAAATATACTAAAAGGGATAAAGTATTAAGTTGTACATCAACAGTCAGGACAAGGGCCGATAAAGTCACTGTTTCTCATAGTGTCCATTTCTTTTTTTAATTTTTGACAGGCAGAGTGGACAATGAGAGAGAGAGACAGAGAGAAAGGTCTTCCTTTGCCATTGGTTCACCCTCCAATGGCCACCGCGGCCAGCATGCTGTGGCCAGCGCACTGCACTGATCCGAAGCCAGGAGCCAGGTGCTTCTCCTGGTCTCCCATGGGTTCTAGTCCCAGCTGGGGTGCCAGATTCTGTCCTGGTTGCCCCTCTTCCAGGCCAGCTCTCTGCTGTGGCCCAGGAGGGCAGTGGAGGAAGGCCCAAGTGCTTGGGTCTGCACCCGCATGGGAGACCAGGAGAAGCACCTGGCTCCTGGCTTCGGATCAACGTGGTGCGCCGGCTGCAGTATGCCGGCTATTGCAGGGTGAACCAACGGTAAAGGAAGACCTTTCTCTCTGTCTCTCTCTCTCACTGTCCACTCTGCCTGTCAAAAAAGAAAAAAAAAACATAATATGTATTTTCTTGAACTTGTGATTTCTTGGAAAAAAGTTCATGGACATACACAATATGAAAAAAGCATGGGTTAAAAAATCTGAGCAAAATAAATTCATATTTTAATTTCATTTTTATATTTTAGGAAAGATCAGATGGATTGAGCTGACATTTTGGAAGGTGCTAACTCAGTGTTCAACTAACAATAAACAAACTAAAAACACAAAGCAAAATGTTCTCTTAAATTTAAGGTGCCTTGTGTGCATTCTTTTACCAAGAAATTCTTATATCTGGACAGAACCTGAAAATGGAACCCAAATTTTCAAATATCTTGCAAACATTAAAATAACAACAGTAAGTGTAATATAAAAGGAAGTGAGGAAAAATGAGTCACATGTGATTATGCAAATTCTAATATTTACTAATTTAGCAAATAGTACACAAGGAGTTTGGTGAGCCCATAGCATATGTGGACTTGGAATCATCCCTAGTTGTGCCTTTCTGTAAAACATAATGGCTTGAACAGTCTTGGATTCAAGAAAATTTTCCATTTTTTCTGTTGAAGGAAAAACGAAAGGTTGTCTTGGTGTTAACAGTCTCAAATACTAGACTCACCTCAATTCCTGTTGAAATTAGTTTTCCTGAAGACTTTCCCTGAACAATGCAGTAAATGTCATAAAACAATTTGAAGGCTTTAATGTTATATTTTCTCACATTATCTTTACATTCTGAATCTAAACTTGCCCCTATACATGGATTAGTTATTGGCTATAATGAGTTAAGTATAAAAAGATTACTAAGCTTCCAGTTTCAGGAAAACTTCTACTGACCCTTTTAATTCTTTTTTCTTACTAATTTACTTTACAGTCATTCTCTCATATTTAACCCTTTAAAATAATCCTAACATTTATACATTCTCTTCATTAATATTTTCACTGTGAAGAAACTAAGGTTGACAGAGAATTGGGCAAACATAACCCAGAAGGATAATGAGAGCACAAGGTATTATGTTCTTGGAAGATTATCTCACATTAAAACAAGACTTTTTTCTCAATGATTCTGGTTCATTTCAAATTGTTTCAAAGAGCACTGGAAATGTGTGGTGCCTCAGGAACAACTGAATGGGAACAGCGAGAGACATCAAACAGACAATGTTTTGAGCCTCTCATTTGAATTTAATCTACAGCATGTGTACTGTATGCACAAGAAGACTTCAAAAAGCCCATAGAAAATGGAATTAGGCCGGCGCCGCGGCTCACTAGGCTAATCCTCCGCCTTGCGGCGCCGGCACACCGGGTTCTAGTCCCGGTCGGGGCACCGATCCTGTCCCGGTTGCCCCTCTTCCAGGCCAGCTCTCTGCTGTGGCCAGGGAGTGCAGTGGAGGATGGCCCAAGTCCTTGGGCCCTGCACCCCATGGGAGACCAGGATAAGCACCTGGCTCCTGGCTTCGGATCAGCGCAGCACGCCGGCCGCAGCACACCTACCGCGGCGGCCATTGGAGGGTGAACCAACGGCAAAAGGAAGACCTTTCTCTCTGTCTCTCTCTCACTGTCCACTCTGCCTGTCAAAAATAAAAAATAAAAAATAAAAAAATAAAAAAAAAAGAAAATGGAATTAAAATTATGAGTATATTTTTGGAGCCAGAAATGTTTGTGCATAAAAAATTTTATGATGTGAAATATACATTTCATGACGTGAGAAAACTATGCACACATTTAAAAAAAAGTCCACAAATATAAACTCAGATGACACTGAAGTCTCAAATAATGGGTTTCTCTCACTTGCATGGGAGAACTGAATAAATTTCATGCTTCTACCCTTGACCAACAACTTTTCCTTTCCCATTCAAGAGTCAGAATACCAGACTGACTATACCATAGTGAAAGAAAAATGCCATATGATATGATAGAAATGAGTCTGGACTTTGTAGTTGGACAAACAAGGTTCAACTCTTATTGTCATCATTGACAACTGTGTAACGTTGAACGCTGTTTCCAAACCAAGATTTTCTCATCTAAGCAATCATGGTTTTGATAATGATCAGAAGAGATGGGTGACACTGTCTGAACGGCCCAGACAAAATGGACACACATAAGTCCACACACATTGCTCTGCCTCTGCCAATTGTGACTCATTTGTATAACTGCTTGGCTGCTATTTCATCTGTAGTCCTGGAATGTGAAAATGGGTCAATGATTCAGAAAATCCTAATGAATCCACAACATGGCAGATAGGATCTCAATTCTTTCCCCAATCTCACCAAGGAAGCAAAATGAAGTGAGACAGGAAGTTCCACAAGGAGAAATGGTAACTAGGCATCCTCTTTCCAACTGTCTCCTTCCTTTCCCAAGGACACGCTGAGAATCTCTGCTTCCCAAGTAGAAGATACTTAAGAAATGAATTTCCCAATTAGTTGCCCATTGGATGCTTTCTGAATTTTAGTATGAGAATATAATCTTTATCTCCAAACATCCTATGAAGGTTAATTGAAAGTTATCCTATCAGGGGACAGTGCTGTGGCATAGCAGGTAAAGCTGCCATCTGCAGTGCCAGCATCCCATATGGATACTGGTTCAAGTCCCAGCTGCTCCACTTCCAGTCCAGTGTTATGTTATGGTCTAGGAAAGCAGTAGAAGATGGCCCAGACACTTCAGCCCCTGCACCCGCATGGGAGACCTGCTCGAAGCTCCTGGCTCCTGGCTTCAGATTGGCAAAATTCCCATGATTGAGGCCATCTTGGGACTGAATCAGGGGATGGAAGACCTCTCTCTCTCTTTCTGCCTCTGCCTTTCTGTAACTTTGGCTTTCAAATAAATGAATAAATCTTAAAAAAAAATCAGAATTTAAACATTCTGCAGATTTTTGGAGAGACAAGTCCTACTGAACCCATGGCATTCTACTCAAGGCCTGTTACATTTAAACATGATGCACTTAACATCTAATGTTGGGTTTCCTGAGGTTAACTGTAATCAGTGGATTCATGTGTCAGATCTCATTTTAAAGGCTAAAAAAAAAAAAAAACCCAAAAACAAAAAATTGGTGTTCAAATCAAAGTAAGTTTTACAATCATCTATATTAATTATTAATCTCCTGCCACGGAGATTTCGTACTGCTCAACCACTGCCAACTACCTCACATCAAAGGATCTGTCTTTTTTTGGCACATCCTCTCTGACCCCACTCCTCAGCCATCCTCTGTCCCTTTCACTCTGGAGGGCTGCCAACTCCTTGGATTACAGGATTTCCCTTATTCCAGTTAGTGTCCCTGGTTGTTGGGGATGATCCCTGTGGAATTGTTTTTTGTGACACTGACCAACAGAGAATGATTTTTTGATTTTTAAGAACCCAGAATTCTCTGCAAAGCCAATGCTAGAAAAATTCTTTTCAGTGAAAAAGTCATCAGCAAAAAACAAATGAGTTTAAAGTTTCTGCTGCTCACTGATGCATGTCTTCTCAATATGTTATTTTAACATTTTCTTAAATGATAGATGGGCAAAGATTCATCAAATATACTTTTAAAAATATTTATTTATATATTTGAAGAAGAAGAAGAAGAAGAAGAAGAAGAGAGAAATTCACTGATTCATTCCCATACTGCTTTACTCCAGAAATAGCCACAGTATCCAGGACTGGGCTAGGCTAAAACCAGGATCCAGAAACTCCATCTGGGTCTCCCACATGGGTTGGAAACCCCCAAGTACTTGGGTCATCACCTGCTGTCTTATCTTTGACAAAGACACTAAAATCAATCCTTGGAGCAAGGACAGTCTCTTCAACTAATGGTCTGGGAAAACTGGATCTCCACATGCAGAAGTATGAAACAAGACCCTTACCTTACACCTTACACAAAAATCCACTCAAATAGATCAAAAACCTAAATTTGTGACCTGATACCATCAAATTACTATTGAACATCAGGGAAACCCTTCAAGACACTGGAATAGGCAAAGACTTCTTGGAAAAGACGGCAGAATCTCAGGCAACCAAAGCCAAAATTCACAAATGGGATTATATCAAGCTGAGAAGCTTCTGCACTGCAAAAGAAACACTCAGAAAAGTAAAGAGGCAACCCACAGAATGGGAGAAAAGATTTGTAAACTATGCAACTGATAATAGATTAACATCCAAGATCTATAAAGAGCTCAAGAAACTCAACAACAATACAAAAGATCCAGTTAAGAAATGCACAAAGGACTTCAACAGGTGTTTCTCAAGAGAGAAAATCCAAATGACCACCAGACACATGAAAAAATGCCCAGGATCACTAGCCATCAGGGAAATGCAAATCAAAACCACAATGAGGTTTCACCTCACCCCAGTTAGAATGGCTGTTATACAGAAATCAACAAACAAATGCTGGTGAGGATGTGGGGGAAAAGGTACCCTAATTCACTGTTGGTGAGAATGTAAAATGGTGCAGCCATTGTGGAAAATAGTATGGAGATGCCTCATAAATTTGAATATAGACCTACCTTATGACCCAGCCATCCCACTTCTGGGAATTTACCCAAACACAAAGAAATCAGCATATGAAAGAGTGATTTGTACCCCCATGTTCATTGCAGCTCAATTCACCATAGCTAAGATATGGAATCAACCCAGACAGATGTCCATCAACTTAAGACTAGATAAAGAAATTATGGTATATATACTCTATGGAACACTACACAGTGGTAATTTTACAAACTGAAACGCTGCCATTTGCAACAAAATGGATGCAACTTGAAACTATTATATTTAGTGAAATATGCCCGTCCCCAAAAGTCAAATACCATATATTCTCTGTGATCTGTGGTAACTAATAGAGTACCTAAAAGGTAATATATAGGAATTATATTGATACTTTGAGATGTGATGATTTTGAACGGACCTTGCCTTGAACATTGAGGAACACTGTGTTTATTTTTTTTTTTTTCTCTTCATACTATTTATTGAACTCTTTACTTAGTCAGGGTTAATCTTATGAGTATAAAGTTAGCTGAAAGTAGATCTTTGTAAAGAAATATGAATGGGTTATAGGAGAGGGAGAGGAAGAAGTTTGAGAGCAAGGACAGGAGGGAGGAAGGGTGGGAAGACTATGTTTCTAAATTTGCATATGTGAAATGAATGAAGTTTGTATTTTTTTTTTTTGACAGACAGAATGGATAGTGAGAGAGAGAGACAGAGAGAAAAGTCTTCCTTTTTGCCGTTGGTTCACCCTCCAATGGCCGCTGCGGCTGGCACATCTCACTGATCTGAAGCCAGGAGCCAGGTGCTTCTCCTGATCTCCCATGCGGGTGCAGGGCCCAAGCACTTGGGCCATCCTCCACTGCCTTCCTGGGCCATAGCAGAGAGCTGGCCTGGAAGAGGGGCAACCGGGATAGAATCCGGCGTCCCAACTGGGACTAGAACCTGGTGTGCCGGCGCCGCAAGGCGGAGGATTAGCCTGTGAAGCCACGGCTCCGGCCGAAGTTTGTATTTCTTAAATAAGCTTTTTTAAAAATGCAAAAAAGAAAAAAAAACAAATAACTTCATTTTTGTGCAACACATTTTGAATGTTTGCACAGATTTTTTTAAATTACATTATCATGAACTTTTTTGCACAAAAACAAGCTCACTCTACCTTGGTATAACATGTTTGAACAGGACAGTTCTAGGCACTAGGAAGAATAAGACATCTAAAAGAGTGTCTATGAGAGTTAAATGAATTCTAACACTGAGGCAAGAACTAGCCCCAAGTATATGGTAAGGCACAGGTTAGAAGAACGTTGAACTCATTGATCCTTCATTAAAGATTGATGGGAAAAATGTCCCCAAAGAAATCATCACTTCACAAATGGATAACTCATTTTGAGAAGAGCAAGAATAATGCTGATGACAAATCCTGCAGCAGTAGACCATCCACATAAATTTGAGATGAAAAATTAATTTTACTCATACTCTAATGAAAGAAAACTAACAATTAGCAGCAGAAATAATAGGCAACATCACAGGCATTTACGAAGGCTGAAAAATTTATTTCAGCAAAAGATAAATGATCTAAAAGCATTATCAAAAGTGGTTGTCTTAGTTTAAGTTTCCTCATGGTCATTCCTTTGCTATAAATTCACTTATTTCTGGTTAGAATGTGAAGATTTAATTCAAACTAAGGAAGATTCTGCAAACATGTTGGGGAATATTTCTCATGAAAGTGACTTTAAAAATGAAATAAGGAAAGACTAAGGTGATGATGGAGATGCTGCATGCAAATATCCTGAAGGATATGCAAAAATGCTTTATTGAACTCAATTCTTTAATCATGTATAGACATCTCTGCTTTGTTAACTCTTAGACAAAGTGATCATCAGAGCAATGGATGACTCATCTTCTAGCATCTCTCTAGGCCTAATGGATTCCATGTTTATCACTGTCATATATTTTGAATGTGTACGGTGGTCAAGGAATACATATTAATAATATTATGAGAGAAAGAATAACAAAAGGCAAGTAGAATGGCCTTTATTTCTGTTGAAACTGGCCTCCATATGAGAGACAAAATGAAATCCTTTCACATTGGTCATTCTTTTAGTGGGAAAAATCGTAAAAGAGAAGGTAGCATTATTCTAAGAATATTTTGGCTGTGTTTCTGAGGCATGCCCACAAAACAGTAATAATTTCACTATACCTCTGCATTACAGTTAGTTTCTCTTCTTATTTCCCTTCATCATCAGCCCCAAGCTACTGACTTTAGAGGTCTATTGAAGATTTCCTTGCTGGGATATTTTGAAGAAAATCCTTATACAGATTTAAAAGGAAATATTATTAATTGGATTGAAGAAATATCTTGGAGAAATGATAAAGAAAACACTTAACTGAAAGCCAAGATACCATGGAAAAGAAAAAAAAGAAGACCTAAATGAAAGATCTCTGCGAGTGAGATCCCAGTGGAAAGAACAGGGCCATCAAAGAAGGAGGTACTTTTCTCTGAAGGGAGGAGAGAACTTCCACTTTGACTATGACCCTAGCGGAATAAGATCAAAGTCAGCGAACTCTAAAGGCTTCCATAGCCCTGGCAACTCATGACTAGAGCCTAGGGAGATTACTGACGCCATGAACAGGAGTGTCAAATTGTTAAGTCAGCAACAGAAGTCACTGTGTACTTACATCCCATGTGGGATCTGTCCTTAATGTGTTGTCTAATGTGCAGTGATGCTATAACTAGTACTGAAACAGTATTTTTACACTTTGTGTTTCTGCGTGGGTACAAACTGATGAGATCTTTACTAATTATATACTGATTTGATCTTCTGTATATAAAGATAATTGGAAATAAAAAAAACCTGGTGTTAAATTGGAAATGGCATAGAAAATTAATTAATTAAAAAAATATTATGTAGGATCTCTGTCTTTAATGTGCTGTACACTCTTATTTAATGCTATAACTAGTACTCCAACAGTATTTTTTTTTTCACTTTGTGTTGCTATATGGGGGCAAACTGTTGAAATCTTTACCTAATATATGCTAAACTGATCTTCTGTGTATAAAGAGAATTGAAAATGAATCGTGATGTGATTGGAAGGGGAGAGGGAGCAGGAAAGGGGAGGGTTGCGGGTGGGAGGGAAGTTATGGGAGGGGGGAAGCCATTGTAACCCATAAGCTGTACTTTGGAAATTTATATTCATTAAATAAAAGTTTAATTAAAAAAAAAAGAATCAACATGATCAAGACATCCATTTTTCTGTTCTTTTTTTTTTTTTTTTTTTTTTTTTGGACAGGCAGAGTTAGACAGTGAGAGAGAGAGAGAGACAGAGAGAAAGGTCTTTCTTTATCGTTGTTTCATCCCCCAGGTGGCTGCTACAGCCGATGCACTACAGCTGCTGCACCAATCCGAAGCCAGGAGCCAGGTGCTTCCTCCTGGTCTCCCATGCGGGTGCAGGGCCCAAGCACTTGGGCCATCCTCCACTGCACTCCCAGGCCACAGCAGAGAGCTGGACTGGAAGAGGAGCTACCAGGACAGAATTCGGCACCCCGACCTGAACTAGAACCCAGGGTGCCGGCGCTGCAGGCAGAGGATTAGCCTAGTGAGCCATGGCACCGGCCAAGACATCCATTTTTCTGAAACCAATCTACAGATTTAATATAATACCAATCAAAATACCAAAAACATTCTTCTCATAATTAGAAAAAATTATTCTGAAATTCATATGGAAACACAGTAGACTTCGAATAGCTAAAGCAATCTTATACAACAAAAACAAAGCCAGAAGCATTACAATTCCAGGCTTCAAGTCATACTACAGGTCAGTTAAAATCAAAACAGCCAGGTACTGGCACAAAAAGAGATGGGTAGACCAGTGGAACAGAATAGAAACACCATAAATCAATCCAAGCATATAAAACCAACTTGTATTCATTCAAAGCGTTGAAACCTGTCGCTGGAGCAAAGACATTCTCTTCAACAAATAGTGCTAGGAAAACAGGATCTCCACATTTAGAAGTATGAAGCAGGACCCCCATCTTACACTTTATATAAAAATCCATTCAAAATGGATTAAATACCTAAATCTGTCACCTGATACCATCAAATTGTTAGAGAACATTGGGGAAACCTTGCAAGACATTGGTATAGGTAAAGAGTTCTTGGAAATGATCCTAGAGGCACAGGCAATCAAAGCCAAAATCAACAAATGTGGTTACATCAAATTGAGAAGCTTTTGCATTGCAAAAGAAACACTCATGAAAGTGAAGCTTCAACCAACAGAATGGGAGAAATTTGGAAACTATGCAACTGATAAAGGATTAATAACTAGAATATATAAAGAGATGAAGAATCTACACAACAACAAAACAAACAATCCAGTTAAGAAATGAGCAAAGGACTTAAGCAGATATTTTTCAAAAGAGGAAATCCAAATGGCCAACAGACACATAAAGAAATGCTCAGGATTGCTAACCATCAGATAAATGCAAATCAAAACCACATGAAGTTTCACCTTGCCCCAGTTAAATGGCTTTCATACAGAAATCAACAAATAAGAAATGCTGGCTAGGATGTGGGGAAAAATATACCCTACTCAACTGCTGGTGGGAATGTAAACTGGTAAAACCACTATGGAAATCAGTTTGGAGATACCACAGAAATCTGAATATAGACCTAATATAAGACATAGCCATTCCACTCCTGGGAATTTATCCAAGGGAAATGAAATTAGCAAATAAAAGTTATCTTCCACTCTCATGTTTATTGTAGCTCAATTCACAATAGCTAAGATATGGAATCAGTCTAAATGCCTGTCAACTGAAGACTGGATAAAAAAATTATGGCATATGTACTATATGGAATAATATACAGCAGTAAAAGAAAAATAAAATCTGGTCATTTGCAACAAAATGGATGAATCTAGAAAACATCATACTTAGTGAAATAGGCCAGTCCCAAAGGGACAAATACCATATGTTCTCCCTGATCTGTGATAACTAATAGAGCACCTAAAAGGAAACCTGTAGAAGTGAAATTGACACTTTGCGAAGCAATGACTTGAACAGCACTTGTCTTGACTGTTGAACAGTTTTTTGTTTGTTTGTTTTTTTTTTTCTTAATGAAGAATGGGACTGGGAATGGGAGAGGGAGGAGGAAGCTGTGTGGGAGTGGGGGTTGGAGGGCCAGTAGGTGGAAGAATCACTATATTCCTGAATTTGTCTTGTGAAATTTGTTCTCATTAAATAAAAGTTTTTTGAAAAAAACAAACAAACAACAACAACAACAACAAAACAAAACAAAACAAAAAAAAAAAACAAAGAAAAGCCCAGGGCCAGATGGCTTCACTACTGAATTTACTGAATTCTAGCAAATCTTTAAGAAATAATCTTAAACTATTCAAAAGAATATGTACAGGAAGAACCCTTCCAAGTTCACTGCCTGAGGCCAGCACTGCCTTACCTCCAAAACCAGACAAAATTAGACAAAAATTAGAAGTATAGACCAATATCCCTGATGACCACAGATGTAAAAATCCTCAACAATATACTAGCAAATCAAATCCAACAACACATCAGAAAGATCATCATCCTAGACCAAGTGAGATTTATCCATGGGATGCAGGGATGATTCAACATATGCAAATGAACCAATAAACCTGATATATCACATCAGAAAAATGAAGAATAAAAACTATACGATTATTTCAATGATGCAGAGAAAGGATTTGATAAAATAGAACATCCTTTCATAGTAAAAAACTAAAAAAATTGGATGAAGAAGGAACATACCTCAATATAAGCAAGGCAGTAATGACAAACCCACAGCCAGCATCATATTGAATAGATAAAAGTTGGAAGAATTTCCACTAAGATCTGGAACCAGATAAGACTGCCCACTATCACTATTATTATTCAATATAGTTCTTGAATTTTTAGCCAGAGCCATTAGGTAAGAAAAAGAAATCAAAGGGATACAAATTGGAAAGCAGGAAGTCAAATTATCCCTGTTTGCAGATGAGATGATCCTTTTTTTTATATAGAGGAACCAAAAGACTCCACTAAGAGAACATTAGAAATAATAAAGAGAATTCAGCAAAATTGTAGGATGTAAAGTCAACACAAAAATCAGTAGCATTGTTATAAACCAACAATATTATGGCTGAGAAATAACTTTTAATATCAATCTTATTTTAAATAATTGCAAAGGAATTTAAATACCCTGGAATAGATTTAACAAGGATGCGAAAGACTTCTACAATGAAAATTATAAAACATTAAAGAAAGAAACAGAAGTCACAGAAAAAATAATCTTGCATATTCATGGATTGGAAGAACCAATATCAAATGTCCATATTAGCTCATTCAATGTAATCCCAATCAAAATTACAAAGAAATTCTTCAGAGAATTATAAAAAACAATACTAACATTTAAATGGATAGAGGACCCCAAATAGCCAAAAGCACTCTTAACCAATAAAAACAAAGCTATAGGCATCATGATACCATATTTCAAGACATACTACGGGGCTGTTGTAATCAAAACAGCCTGTAACTGGAGCAAAAATAGACATGTGAACTAATGGAACAGAATAGAAACCCCAGAAATTAATCCACACATCTCCAACCAACTAATCTTTGACAAACAAGCTAAAATCACTCCCTGTAGAAAAGACAATCTCTTCAACAAGTGTTGTTGCGAAAATCAGATTTCCATATGCAGAAAACAAGACCCTTACCTTAAGCCCCTTCACAAAAATCAACTCTCAATGGATCAAGGATCTAAATTTAATACCAGAAACCACCAAATTAACAGAGGAAAACATAGGAGAAATGCTACAAGAATTGTCCTTGGCAAAGGCTTCTTGGATAAGACCCCAATAAAAGCAAAAATAGAGAGATTGGTACAACTGTTAGAGAAAACAGTATGGAGATGCCTCAGAAAACTAAAAATACTTCTTCCACATGACCTAGTCATCACACTCCTGAGAATATATTTGTAGGAAATGAACTCAGCATATCAAGAACATACCTGTACTCCCATGCTTATAGCAGTTCAGTCCATAATAGCTAAGATATGGAATCAACCCAGATGCCCATTAACTGATGATTGGAAAAAGAACATATTTTATATATACATATATAAATATATAGACATATGATAGAATATGACTCAGTTTTGAGCAAGAATGAAATCCTGAAATTTGCAAATGAATGGATATAACTGAAGACCATAATATACTAAGTGAAATAAGCCAAACCCAGAAAGGCAAATATACTTTCTCTTATTTTTGGAAGTTAGTCTATAGTTTAAAAATTGTATGGATGCTATATCACTTGATACTTAATTATAAATATTGCTTTACTGAACCATGTCATGTAAACATCAATATACTTTTCTTTCCCCATTTAACAATCATTATCTTGAAACCCTCACTCTGTGATCTTAACATTTCAATTTTTAAGATAAAATAGTATATATGTTTATGTATATACTCTCTATATTTTAAGTGAATTTTTTAAAAAAAGCTAAAATAGATATAAATCCAACCTCCCTCAAAAAACACTAAAAAATTATATTCAAATCAATTGAGTTTGATCATCATCTACATTCATAGTAAGTCTCCTCCAACTCTGAGACTTCCTGTTGAGCATTTTGAATGACTACTCGCTGACAGATATTTCACATCAAAAGGAACTGTCCTTCCTGACACAACCTGTCTGATCCCATTTCTCAGACATCCTGTGGCTCTTTCACTCTGAAGTGCTGCAACCTCAGGCATCTCCATGGATGACCTGATTCTACTTTTTCCAGTTGGTGTCTCTGCTTGTGTGACATGATCCATGTGGCATTGATCCTGTGACATCCTGCCAAGCTACGCAGAAGATTTTTAACTACCCAGAAGTTCTTACCACAAAAGAGCTGAAGAAGTGTTTTTCACTGAAAAGGTGATCAGTAATGAGAAGCCAGATTCACTGTTTCCACCATTCAGCTTGCATGTTTTCTTAATACATTCTCTTAACAATTTCTTGAGTAAGGTATAGACATCAAATGCTGTAAAAGTCAACAGAGGAATCAAAGCATAGCCTGATGGACAAATAGGCAACATTTCATTAAATACCCTTGAATTGCTTCCTATCTGGCTTTTCTTGGACATCTAGGGCATCACCATTGTACACACACATTGAGGCAATGCTCACGTGGTGAGTTAGAGATGACAGGATGGGCTGAGTCCTGCTACTTAACTGGACAAGTAATTTGAAACTTTGTGAATGTCAGTTTCCTCAACTTGAGCATGAGTATTTCTACTTACTCTTCATTCAAGTGAATATCATAATGTTCTACTCAGCACAGGCTTGTTTCATAGCATTCCTAAGGCAGCTGAGACACCAGTCTCCTTCTAAAGCAGATTCTACCTCCAGCCTCTACCTACTTTGGTAGCTTGTAGATAGCAAACGGTCACAAAACAATGTCACCATCTGGCATTCATACCTCCAACATTTTAAAAGAGGATATATGCATTGTCCAACACAGGAGGCTATTCCTGTATGTCAACGTGTTCAACTGTAGTTTAAAATAAACACAAGGATGGGCACCGTAGTTCAGCATGTTGAGCCACCACTTAGCGTACCTACATCCCAAATCAGAGTGGACTTCCTGTGTCCCTGTGGAAGGAGTGAAGCTAGGGATGTTCATGCCTTATGCAGAGAAAAATATCAATATGGATCAAGCTTATGGTGATGGGTATGATCAAACATACCTTGTCATCAGCATGGGCACTGCACTGTGGCCTGCTGAAGTCCTCCTGGGGATTCTGGAAGGAAGAAGGCTGCATCTAATGAGTGAGCATCATGTGCACTCTCTGTGGAAACACTGAGATAAAGAAGGCACTGCATAAAGAAACACTGCATAAAGAAGGCACTGCAGGTGCCTAAAGAGTTTTCAAAAACTAGAGAGAGGGGTTGGCATGATGGCATAGTGGGTAAAGCCTCCACCTCTGATGCCAGCCTCTCATATGGGCATCAGTTCATGTCCTGGCTGCTCTACTTCTGATACAGCTACCTGCTAATGGTCTGGAAAAAGCAGCAGAGGATGGCTCAAGTGTTTGGGCTTCTGCACCCATATGAAAAAACATGATGAAGCTCCTTGGCCTGTCTCAGCCCTGGCCATTGAGGCCATCTGGGGAATGAGCCAGCTTATGGAAGATATCTCTCTCTCTCTCTCTCTAGCTCTGACCTTCAAATAAACAAATACATATTTAAAAAAAAACTGAAGAG
The DNA here is from genome assembly GCF_033115175.1 of Lepus europaeus. Classification (NCBI taxonomy): domain Eukaryota; kingdom Metazoa; phylum Chordata; class Mammalia; order Lagomorpha; family Leporidae; genus Lepus; species Lepus europaeus. Next base: position 58,038,073 of record NC_084834.1, on the reverse strand, counting down.
AAAAAATTTGAAACCTTTTGCTTTCCTTGGAATGCACAGATCAATAATTGGTTCATTGCACAATGGTAACTGTGTTTTCAACTGAAAATATTTAAGGTCTATTAGTTTCTGACCTGAAATCTACTTGATTTTTACATCTTACACAAATCACTTGACCCTTCTAGTCTTTTATTTGTCATCTTAAACACTGAACCTCCCTATTACATACACTGCTAAGGATAAAGGGAAGTATATCCATAAACATCCATACTAAGCATTCTTTAAATAATTGTAGTATATGTGTCAAGAATCACAATGAATAGAAATTTCTTACATATAACATTAATTTAATAAAGAGAGACTTCACTTCCTTTTGTCAGTCCCATAGCAATGGTCCCTTAGGAGCAGCAAGACCATTGTTTGCTGATACACTTTCCTCCCACTGCTGCCCTCTCAGGAGTCCACGACTGCTAGCTAGCAGATGGGAGGATCCCGCATGTTGGAAACGTAGGGGCAATGTACAAAACACTGTTTTCAGAGTGTAAAAACCACACTTGTACTCATCAGGAGTTGCCAGCAGTCATTTGTTTTTCTCTTTCATGCTTTAAATTGCTTCCTCTTCAAGGAATTCTCAAAGATCTTGTACTGTGGGTGGGCATTTAGCATAGAAGTTCAGATGCCAGTGAAGATATTCATGTGCCACACTGGACTACTTGGATTCAACCTTTGGCCATGGTTCCTGACTCCAGCTTTCTGCTAGTACAGACTTTGGTAGACAGTTGTGATAACTTAAGTAATTATGTTCCTGCCACTCACGTGGTGATCTAGACTAATTTCCTGGCTTCTGCCCCATCCCACATCTGGCTGTCCTGGGTCTTTAGTGAGTGAATCAGAGATGAGATTTCTCTCTCTCTCTCTCTCTTTCTCCCTTCCCTCTCCCCCTCTCAAATAGATAAACCTTATAAAAGATTATTTGCTATTGAAGAGACTGTGGTGTTTTTTTTAATTTTTTAATTTTTTTTATTTTTTGACAGGCAGAGTGGATAGTGAGAGAGACAGAGAGAAAGGTCTTCCTTTTTGCCGTTGGTTCACCCTCCAATGGCTGCTGCGGCCGGCGCATTGTGCTGATCCGAAGCCAGGAGCCAGGCGCTTCTCCTGGTCTCCCATGCGGGTGCAGGGCCCAAAGACTTGGGCCATCCTCCACTGCCTTTCCGGGCCATAGCAGAGAGCTGGTCTGGAAGAGGGGCAACCGGGATAGAATCCGGCGCCCCAACCGGGACTAGAACCCGGTGTGCCAGCGCCGCAAGGTGGAGGATTAGCCTGTTAAGCCACAGCGCCGGCCGAGACTGTGGTTTTTAACAACAGAGTAAATTTTCCAGTTCTGATTTATCACTGAATGAAAGTTGGTAAGCTCTTGCTTTTTCTTTTCATCAGTCACACATAACTCTGTTCACAACAAGAATTATAGTAACTTCTCTTTTACAGGAAAAGGAGCTTCTATCACAGCAATACAATAAAGCCAAGTCATCAGGATAATTGGAAGTTAATCCACAATTGAGAATTGAGAATCTGTTAAAATATGCATTCAGAATGGCCACCAAGGGGCCACTGTGAGTGACATGTTCTTAGGTTTCCTTAAAACAAGCCATGAGGTGTGAAGCTGTTCTAGGTCCAAGTTATCCTCTAGACAATGTTTTATCTAGATTAATAGAATGCATTAAAATAAATGTATTTCCAGTATTTAATTTTTTATATTTATTTTATTATTGACTGACTTTCACAAAGATGTTAGCATTAAGTGAAAAAACACACAAAATGGATAGGTGGATTTTGTCTTCAGATGATACTTAGTGACATCTGTTTTCTAAGACTGGCAATGTACATTCCATGGAATGAAACTGGTGTTTTAGGATTTTCAGATAATGTTAAAACATCCTAAATTACACAGTGATGGCCTTACAAGGTTGTAGAAATAATAAAAAGAATATAATGCATATAAGAGGGAATTCAATATGATTCTGGCAGAAATTATCATTATCATTATACTGGCAAGTCTGTGACAAATACTGTCCCTCCTCTCCTTTTAATCATTCTGTTTCTGTGAGATACATTGAGCAAATTTGCACATCCATAAAATGCTTCCTCTAGCTAAATTCCTTGAACAACTATTTTAGGAGAGGTATAATGTATTATTAATAACCTCAAGATCAAATACTGGGAAACTCAACCTAAGATATGGTTGAAATTTACAGATTAGTCAGCCAGAACAGGCTTTAGGATTGAATGTGATTATAAAATTTTCTTTCTGATACTGAAAAAAAATTCTGGGCATAAGTAGGTGTTAAATAAATATTTGTAGTTGGATTCAAAAATATGACTGGATATCAGAAAATCCTTACAAAAATGCAGGCCACCTGGTAGCTAGGAAATGGAACAGAGGTCTTCAAGAGTCTACCAAAAAAAAAAAAAAAAAAAAAAAAAAAAAAAAAAAAAAAAAAGGTATGAAGGTAAAGAAATTGTACTTCATTTTAACTTCATAGCCAACAATAATAAATTTTCCAAAACAGCTCTGTTAGCCAGGTGGAAAAGCAGAGAGGAAAATTTAAAATTGTTCTAAGATAAAGTTATTCAATGAGGATCTATTACCAGGCACCTGGGATAGAGAAAGTGCTTGGTAATTACTTTTGAAATGTATAATGCTGACTGTATGAGATTTTTATGTGTGAGGTACTCAAGTTTAAGAATAAAAACAATCAGTTCTTTGAGATTTACAGTTACAATTTTGAACCAAATAAATCTCATTTTAGCTTTGCCCTGACACCAGTGAGTGGGTAGGGAGTTTCTTCCTTGCCAGAACTGATCCACAGCTGATAAATCCTCTGAGCCCTTGAAGATAAAAAGAACTAGGCATCAAAACAAATTTTTCATGATAGACACTGGAGGTATGTGTTTCCTTATTATCTCTGCATTTCTTAAAAAAAGAAATAGAACTAATGTAAACACTATTCTATCACTGAGGTGGCTACCATTTGTGAGTTAATAGGACTGATCAAGTAATCTCCGTCTCTCTCCTGGTTTCCAGCAGTCTGCCCAGATCCTTGCTGTGTCCCTTTTGATTGACCATCGAGCTCTGGAACTACAATGCAGTCAGTCCGTCATTTTCTCAATAATCCATAGAATGAGAAATCATGTTTATGCTTCTGCACTGAGAAGAAAAGTCTAACCTAGGGAGTTCTGGCTTTCTCCATATCCAAGCTCTGGAAAATACAGGGCTTTGTCTGTACAAGTCCCTGCCCACATAAACTTGTTGTCCAGAGATCACACCCATCCACCACAACTATGAGACAAAACTTGGAAGAAAACATAAGCTCAACAAGCCAGAACAAAAGGAGAGAGCAGGATGAAGTCAGCCCACTGGCTTCCATTCAGACAAACATCACTCTAGGGAGAAAAGGGACAAGGACTCTAACTTGGAGAATAGGCCAGATCCAGAAAGCAGGCACCCTGATCACAATTATCACTGAGGAATATTGGAAATGTCAGTTGAAACAAACAAATCTAAGTTGTATAGAAATTACCAAACTATTGTGGAGTCTACCAGGAGTGAGTAAAGCAAAAATATGAATCAAATGGAGTTATTGTTGAAAGGCACCATTATTTCCCTTGATTCTTGATTAAAACACATGGCCTTGCCATTATGCATTGTCCCAGGTATAGAGGTGACCAGACATACACACACAAGTGCACAATCAAACAAAATAACAGAGATAAATTTGCGCTATTTTTTTGCAAATGGGGAGTAACATCTAACAAAAATCTTTTCTTTTAAGGTAGGGGTTGGGGACAAAATGTTGGAATCCCTTAAAGTGGGCACCAATAGCTAGTTAACTATCTGCAACTTCTTATTAAAATAGAAATTCTTTCTTGTCTGGAAATCCCACATATGAAATAAAATGAATTTTATTTATTTTAAATCAATGTTCTCAACCCCACTGCTATAATCACTCATTCTCTTCCAAGATTTAATTCTTATTCAGGCCATGCACATCATAAAGGTTAGAAATCAATGCAGAGGTGCCTGCTTTACTGTTCACAGTTCAATTTTCCTTTAAATGTATTATTAAATTTCACCAGTACATAAATAATTGATTTATTTTTCAAAGACTCATTGCCCTGAGTTTTTACATATTTTGATTATATAACTCATTCAGACAAAATTTAAATACAAATCTTGGATGTCATGTCATAGTATCAAGTAATATTTATATTTTTAGAGAATGTTCTAATAGGAGCTATGCTATATAATTGGTTCCTTCAGTTGTTGACAATCGAATGTCTCTCTTTAATAACAATTCTCAGTTGTGTGGACATTACATTAACCCCTGTGCAATCTCATCCTCCAATATGCCCATCCTTCTAACAAAAATATTTTAACAACATAGACCAGCCCTAGCAAAACGTAAAGGACCAGAAATTCACTCAAAAGCAAAATGGGGTAAAGTGATATTGGGATGGGTGGTCAGCCTACAACTGAAGACAACAGAATACCCACATGTTCCTGCTTCTGATTCCGTACACACATGGGAGACAGCAGTGATAGCGCAAGTAACCAGGCTCCTACCACCCACATAGGAAAACTTGATAAAGTTTGTGGCTTCAGAACTCAGTCCCCAGGATGCTTTGGAATCTGGGGAGTGAACCAGCAGATGGAAGCTGTCTTTTTCTCTTTCTTTCTATTTGTGTCTTCTTATCTCTCTGTCTCTCAAATAAATTTTTTGAAACTGGTATGTACCCAAATGTCCCCAAATCCATGGTTTCATCCAAATCTTGTCTCCCTCATTACTAATTAGTTACAGGTATCAGCTATCACATTGTTAGAACCAGCATCCAGGTGATAATGGCATCTAGTTAGGTGTTCTTCATGTCAAAATTTCTAAAAAGGAGCAGAGGAGACATTTAGCTTAGCATTTTAGATGCTCATGTCCCATACCATAAAATCTGAATTGACTTCCTAGCTACATATCCTGACTTGCTTCCTAATAATGCAGACCCTGGAAAGCAGTAGTGATGGCTCAAGTAATTGCCCTGGGAAGCAGTAGTGACAGATTAAGTAATTGAATTCTTATCACTCACATGGGAGACTTGGGTTGCATTCTGGCTCCTGGCCTCTGTTCCAGCCCAGCAAAGGAAATTGTGGGCAATTTGGAAACTGAACAAGTTAATGAGAGTTCACTCTCTTTTTTTTTTTTGGGGGGGGGTCACTCTCTTTATGTGTGTGTCTATGTGTCTGCTTTCTATCTTTCCCCTCCTGTCTTATAAATAAATATTTATTAAAAATTTATAACAAAAATAGCCTTTAGATTTCTTCATATTGAAATTTAGTCTTGATTAATAATCAAGTAAATAGGCATGGGAGAGAAGGAAACAGAATAGAAAATCCAGATAGAACATTCCAGTGGAGGCAGTTTGAAATTTATTATTAAAATTATATATACAATAAAATGAATATTATTAATACTCTAAAGTTGTACTAAAATTTTATTATGTTATGATTTTCAGTTCACATGAAACTTGGAATGAGAACACAGGCAAATACTCACATACAGACTAATATTATATATGTGCTGCCTTCAATTCCTGAAAGTCTGTATGTCTTTGATATAATAATAATCAGCTCTCTGATAAAGGGTGGTATATTATAAAACACACTGTATGTGTATATTTGTGTATATAAATTTGAAAATATAGGGCTGACATTGTGGCACAGTGGGTTAAGCCATGGCCTACAGTGCCAGCATCCCATATGTGCTCCGATGAGTCCCAGCTGCTCCACTTCTGAGCTAGCTTCCTGCTGATGTACCTAGGAAAGCAGAGGAAGATGGCCCAAGAAATTCGGCCCACATGGAAGTTCCTGCCTCCTGGCTTCAGCCTGGCATAACCTGGTTATTGCAGCCTTCTGGGGAGTGTACCAGCCGACAGAGGATTCCCTCTTGCTCTCTCTCTTTCTCTCTGTGACTCTGACCTCCAGATAAGTAAATAAATATTTTTAAAAATAGAGAAAAAAGAAAATATATGAATCTTAGGATTCAAAGTTGGCTTTAAATGAAAACTAACTAGCTAACAAATAATTTAAAATTATTCCTGGCATTGGTAGTAATTGTTGGTAGTATCATTCATTATGTCTGAATTTCTTACTATTGTAGTTCTAGATTGTAAAAAGGAAATTTTAACAACTGCTAAAAATTTAACATTTTTTTTTGACAGGCAGAGTTAGACAATGAGAGAGAGATATATATAGACAAAGATCTTCCTTCTGTTGGTTCACCCCCAAATGGCCACCACGGTTGGTACCAGGTGCTTCCTCCTGGGCTCCATGTGGGTGCAGGGCCCAAGCACTTGGGCCATCCTCCACTGCCTTCCCAGGCCACAGCAGAGAGCTGGACTGGAAGAGGAGCAACCGGGACAGAACTGGTGCCCCAAGCGGGACTAGAACCTGGGGTACCGGCGCCACAGGCGGAGGATTAGCTAAGCGAGCTGCAGCACCAGCCATAAATTTAACATTTTAAAGCAAATAATTATGCAACAATTATCAAATTATTATCCATGTTCTAAAGGCAGTGTTTACTTTTTAGTAATGACAAAGTACAGCAAATGGAGTATACAAACCCTTAATTATAGTTTATTTTCATTCCTTTACATACTATGAAGCCAGGAAAAAGAATTTCAGGAAAGTATATATTTCTAACAAAGGAGTTGTGACACTCAAAATATAGAAGTTTAGGCCAGAAACAGAAAGAATGCGAATTCAGACAGGGCTCAACATTGTGAGGCTCTTTCCATAATGGAGAGGATAGCTCACAGAGGAGGAGCTGGACTCTCTCCCTCTCTTGCTGAGTTGTGCTTTTATGTTTCACTTTATTTCTTTGCATTTCATACATTCAACTCTAGTCAAATCAGAGTAGGAACTGGTTATCATAGCTATTTTTGTTTTTTTAAACAATTATACAGGGGGCAGGCGCCACGGCTCACTTGGCTAATCCTCCACCTGTGGCGCCGGCACCCTGGGTTCTAGTTCAGGTCGGGGTGCCAAATTCTGTCCTGGTAGCTCCTCTTCCAGTCCAGCTCTCTGCTGTGGCCCGGAAGTGCAGTGCAGGATGGCCCAAGTGCTTGGGTCCTGCACCCGCATGGGAGACCAGGAGGAAGCACCTGGCTCCTGGCTTCGGATTGGAGCAGTGCGCCGGCCACAGTACTCCAGCCATTGCGGTCATTTGGGGGGTGACCCAACAGAAAGGAAGACCTTTCTCTCTGTCTCTTTCTCTTTCTCTCACTAACTCTGCCTGTCAAAAAAATTAAAAAATTAAAAAAACTCAATTATATAAGGAACAATTACTCTGTCGGGAATTGCACTTAGATTTTCATTTTGCAAATTTAATGAGACCAAGAATCTAAAATTGAAGATTGAAATTTTAGAAGTTGAAGTTCCATTCCCAACCAAGGGATCTAAAGTAGCTATTACCCCTCATATTGATAGACTATTCCAAAACAATAGGAAGACAATCTGCAGGAAATAACTTGAAAGGGAAGAATAGGATCATGCAATGATATCTATTAGACTAACTGAAATAAGAAAGACTTTTTTTAAAAAAAATATGTAATCTAGAACATGTACTGCACATGTGGGTTTATAACATCACATAAATCCATAATGAGATCTGTATCCTTTGATAAATAATGCTTAAAGGAAAAAAATGCTAAAGTGGGTATCTACAGGCTTTAAAATGGTACTAAAAAAAAGTTAAAGGACAATGCTTTATAATTCACTTGATTTTTCTTTATTGTGACTACCTGTACAACATGGCATGATAGTTGGCCATGACAGTTTTTAACTGCATTTTCCTAAACAAATGTATCTTAAGTTCTTTGATTTCACACAGTGCCAATTGTGGCCTTGAGAATTGTGAAACATAACCTGTTGCTTTGTGATTTCAGAGTCGGGCAGCATATCCACTCCTTAAAGTATTCCAGTCTATATTGCAGGGCCTGGAACCTTCTTGAGCTCGAGGGTAGGAGACAGAAGCCACCTTGAGACTAACTCTGAAGAGTAACCTCTGCTTGTGGGAATTTAATATATGTTTTAAGAACAATGTTAGCTACAAAGCCATAGATTGGAGAGAATGAAAAGGTGAAAGTAGGAATTAGAATGTCCTATAAAGAAAACATGCATGTAAGTGAAAGAACATTGTCTATAGCAGTAGCTGGAGTAAGTGTAAATAAATTCAGGATAGTCTAACAATATATCTGTCAATGAAGGGATTGGGGGACATACAGAGGTTTGCATTCTTTAATCAAAACCTAAAGTTTTAATATATGTGTATTGGCAAAATATCCTTAAAGGAAAGAGGGCCCTTTTTTCTTTATCTCTATAGAAGTACAATTAGAAAAATAAGAGAAAAAATTAAACAACATAAAATACTGATGATACCATGTTAAGACTGTTATTGCATAGAGACACACCAGCAACCAGTTGTTGCTGATGAGGACAGAGAGATATGTTGTACCACTATTGTAACTGGGATTGGGATGGACTCTGCTCTGGTACAGCATATCACCGTGATGGGAAGTATGTCTTACAGTGAAAGAAAAGCTGATTTGGAATTTCAACACTTGATTCCGACTATGTGGTGCCATCTATGTTATGACAGGAAAGTCAAATAACTGCTATAAGTTTCAGTTTCCATAATTAAAAAAGGGATAATTAAACTTGAGTACTCTTATAGCTTGATGTGCTATCCATATGTTAAAAATATTATGATATGCATTAAATGACACTGGACTGGCATTTGGATTGAACATTTTTGAGCCAAGAAAAGAACAACCTTTTTAGGGAGACAAACAAAAAAATCCCACAGTATTTTATTTTATTGTACAGGTATATAATAAATTGCAATATGTTAAAGGAGCTCCTAGAAAATTTATTCTTCCTGTGATCCTGACAAAAATCAATTAATCTAATGTTAAACTACCGGTGATTAATATTATTTCTGATACATCCCTGAAGCATTTATTATCCAAACTGGAAATGTTTCAAAGCTCAGTCAAATACAGACTTACCCCTTATTAGTTCTCAAAACAGTTGTGGTAAACTTCATATGACATAAAAGTGACCATCAGTGATTGTGAGTACATTCACTATCTCACTCCAAAATATATTCATTACCCCAAAAGCAAATCTAGTACTTATTAAGCAGTCACTCGATCTCCATACCCTATATCATATTTTGATTGTCAATTTATCAACTGAGGAAAATTTGGTTTGTTGGCACTTTTTGGCTATTATGAACAATGCTGATAAGAACATTTGTGCACAAAGATTCTTGTGGATTTATGTTTTCATTTTTCTTGGGTCTATATCCAGGAGTAGAATTGCTAAGTCACATGGTGACTATATGTTTAACTCATGAAAACAATAAGCTCCAGCAGAAACCGTCATATTTTCTATTTCTACCAGCAACAGGTCCACCACTGCTCACTTCTACATCTTCTTAGGGCTTGTTTCTTCAGGAGAGTGACTCTTCTTACCTTAGCCTCCAAATTCTATATGCACATGGACACCAAATCTTCTTACTCCCGCTGGTTTGTAGAATAATGATGATGGAAAAATGACTACTGTACTAGGTGCCTTGCTTGTTGTTAATGCCATATACAGTCTCAGATTTTCATAATAAATACCATGTGTATAAACTCAGTATACGCATTTCCCTTTTACTAAAAAAAAAAAAGTGGCTGGACGGCAATACGGCTCACTTGGCTAATCCTCTGCCTGTGGTGCCGGTACCCCTGGTTCTAGTCCCGGTTGGGACGGCGGGTTCTATCCTGGTTGCTCCTCTTCCATTCCAGCTCTCTGCTGTGGCCCAGGAAGGCAGTGGTGGATGGCCTAAGTGCTTGGGCCCTGCACCCTCATGGGAGACCAGGAGGAAGTACCTGGTTCCTGGCTTTGGATCGGCGCAGCACACTGACCATAGCGGCCATTTGCCAACAGAAGGAAGACCTTTCTCTCTGTTTCTTTTTCTCTCACTGTCTAACTCTGCCTGTCAAAAAAAAAAAAAAAAGTGGCTAACCCTCTCATCAATGACTCCGCATATTCCCAAATAAATTGCATCCTTTCACCTGCAAGAAGAAGAAGTCATTAAGCAATAGAACCTGAGAACCTTTAGATAAATTTGTCATGTAAAAGAAGACAGGCAGAGAATGGTACAAGCATGTCTGTTTTCCCAATAAGCTTTGGTAATATTTTCCTTAAGACATCATCTCCATCACAGAATTGAGTAAATTAACAGCTTGGTAATATTTAATTTTCTCAACTTTATGGTGATGGGTGAGACTTTACAGGAGTGAAGTGAGAAGTAGAGGAAAGAAGAGTGTTGAGTGCCTATGATGAATTCTCAAAGTGTAAAAACATGCATGAGACTACGTGCCTTTCTGTTCAGAGCAGCAGGCATCAGTTGTATGATCCCTGTGAACACAAAAGTTTTGGTTTGTGATTTTAGGGTACAGAGCTCCATTCCTGTTCCTCATACCAGTTTCAATAGGGGTTGTGGAAAACTCAACCACACTCCATGAATCAAACCTTTATTTAAGATGGTCACCTCTCTGGAGACACCAAATATAATAATCGGCTACACAGAGATTCAGACAACCTAGTAGTAACTGATACAATTAATTTAATTTGTAAAATTATTTACTATCTTTAGGTAATACATTTTAGAACATAATAGAAATTTTTCAAACTTAAGTCCACTGTTTAACAATACTTGTTGAAGGAAGATATAGTCTAGTAGCTTGAAAACACAAATATCTGAGTCTTGACCGGGAGGGTCCCTAGAGTCTTGCACCTTCAATCCTCTTAAAGTCCCTGAATCTCTATACTCTAAGTAGCTCACAGAGCCCTGATAAAAAGATCACTGCTCAAAAACAAAGGAAGTTACTTTATTAGTTCACACTATTTGCATCCATTTGCACATATTGTGAAAACCTCTGTGGGTAAAGTATTAGATAACTGCCATCAGTAAAGGTCAAAAAGTGAGCCAATAGCTTATTACATGATTACATTAAAATGATTCCTTTTCCAAAAGAAATTAAAAACTTAATGACATTTTTCTATCTGTCCTAGATTAAGAAAAAGTGTCCCATAACAAAGCCAGACTACAGTACTGAGCTGTGGTACTTACTGGAAGGTAACTACCAAGTCTATCAAGGACAGCTGAAGAAAAAGTACTACACGACACCGGTGTTGCCTAACCTACTTTGTCCACTACACGGTCAGCCATCCATAGGACATTCAGTGGTATCTTCTTTGATCTTAAAGATTTTTGAGAGAACTGCTCATTCATTTACTATTCATGTCTTATTTGCTTCTAAAAGAATCGAAGGGACTGAGCAAAGATTAAAAAGTACATGATATATTTATAACATTTTCTTTAAGAGACAGACCAAAAATATAGAAATTTGGAGTAGAGGGATTTAAAAATACATATCAATCTTAGTTTGTAATAAGATTTTCTAGATTCTATAGCATAGGGTTTTTCAAATTTCCTTTCTGAAGATTTCGTTTCTGCAACCTATTCTCTGTTAAGAATAGCAGATAAGAAATTGTAAAAGTTTCAGTTTTTAGTTACATTACTTGTAAAGCTACTGAAAAATTTAAATGAATGTTCTAGGAACACTGATTTCACATTAAGAAGATATATATGATTGCAGCATTTTCTTACAGTTAATTTGAAAACTTTGGATGATGAACCTGATTTTGTAAGTAGCTTGGGTGATTTAAAAATGCATATGAGGGGTTGGAGCTGTGGTGTAGAGGGGAAAACCGCAGCCTGCAGTGCCAGCATTCCATATGGGCACCACTTCTGATCCAATTCTCTGCTTGGCCTGGGAAAGCAGCAGAAGATGGCCCAGGTCCTTGGGTTCCTGCACCTGCGTGGGAGACCCAGAAGATGTTCCTGGCTCCTGGCTTCAGATGAGCACAGCTCCGGCCGTTGTAGCCAACTGGGGAGTGAACCAGTGGATGAGAAACTTCTCTGTCTCTCTCTGTCTCTCCTTCTTTCTCTGTTTAACTCTGACTTTCAAGTAAATAAATAAGTCTTTAAAAAATAAATAAATAAAAATGCATATGAAATTTTAACTTTATAATTACTTTGACAAATATAATTACTAGGACAACTTTGTAAGTAACCTTAACTTCTGGCCAAGCTTGTATTTTATATAAATATATATAGATATTATATATGGTTGTAAATTCATACACTTATCACATGAATGTCTTGCTATTCACAATATTCAATGCTTTATTCTTACATGCTAGGTTGGTAACTGTTTTGAAATTCTTTTAATATATATATCTTTATAAGGTAAAAAAAAAAAATGGTTCATACCATTTTCCCATAGATGATGACCAAAACAAAAATACTTTAGCTTACAGATTGAACCCAATTTAAAAAACAAAACAAGGTCAGAAGGTCTCATGCATAAATGATGAGCAACCCTCCCATTTGTCTGCTGGGAGTCAGAAGGTGACCAACAGTGTCAGCAGTGAAACTGCTGTTTGACAATTCCAGACCAATTCACCTTAGATGTCTGACACACTTCCTGTTTTAATTTACAAATTGAATGCTCAGATGGATCTTAGATTTAAATAGCTATAAGCCTTACGACACATGCTGATGAATCTGGGTACAGCATTCTGCACTTGATCTTAGCCAAAAGGTCAAGAAGTGATGGGGTACAGGATTCTGGGACTCCCTATGATTCAGGGCTACTTATGGAAACACTACTGCTAAAATGAAATCCAAGAGGCTTCATATGGAAATGTCTCTGACTTCAGTGTGTTATGGAACAGTTAAAGCTAAAACTCTTCAGTGGCATTTATGAAATATGGATAATTTTGCAGATAGCACACCTGAAGGACAATCTGTACTTACAGTTTAGAGAACACTGAAAAATGCCACATGATGTAAAGTGGCTTCTTTCTAATTTAAACATCTTTTCTCTATGTTTACTTGGAGAATGTTATCAAACATTAACGATTAGTAAAATCATTTGTCTCATAGCAACTGTAAATGTTATCAAACTAAAATTACAAGTGCAATTGGAAAGATAAATACACATCTGCTTGTTTTTACAGACTGTTAAATCTTCTCTTGGTAATATTTATGTGTATAAGGCATTTTACATACTTTCTGGAAACTCATATACATACATTGACCTGCACATATTTATTTCAACAATTCTTTCTTGAGCTCAAGAAAATATCAAAATTGCATACTTTCTTGAAATCAAATGAAGAGGTTACCTGAAAGCCATAAACTTTTCATTCTCCTACAACAGTTACTGACTACCTATCATGTGCCAAGCACTTGTAAATATTTTATACAGGTTATTTCATTTAATCCTTAAATACCTACAATAGTTAGTCTCTGAAAAGCAGGAGGATAATGAGGAGGCAGTAGAAGAAAGAAGAGGAAAAAAAGAGGAGGAGAGGGAAGGGAGGAGGAGAATAGAAGAGAGGAAAAAAGAGATTCAGGAGGAGGAGAGGATGGTGATGATGTCATCAGTCTTTAGAGTGAAGTAAAAGCCCCAAGGAACTACGCAAATTTATAGGATGCTAGAATTCCTCAATTCTAAAATAGAGATGTACCATTATATGCTTGGCAATAGTGGGTCATGATACATTCCATAGGATCTGTTTTTTAATTCCACTGATAACGAGTTGTCATCTTCATTTTGTGATCTAATCAAAATTCATCTTTCATTGTTTTCAAGTTATTTTTTATTTGAAGATTTATCTATTTATTTGAAATGCCGAGTGACACTGAGAGATCTTCTATCCTCTGGTTCACTTCCCCAAATGACCACAATGGACTGGCCCTAGCTGAAGGCAGGATCCAGGAACTCTACCCTAGTCTCCCATTTGGGTGACAGGGCAGAACTATTTGGGCCATCATCAGCTATATTCCCAGATGTATTAGCAGTGGGCAGGTTTGGAAGCAGAGCAGCCAGGACTTGAACCAGTACTCTGATAAAGGATAGTGCTGTTGCAGCTGGTCACTTAACCTGCTGCACAATAATGATGGTCCATTTACATATTGTTTGGTAAACAGAATGGCAGTGCTATCTAGAGAGGGTGTGGGCTAAGTACAGCATCTTCCTTTTTGCAAATTCATCATGGACCTCTACTAGTGTTAATATTTTAATATTTATAGACCAGATTCTGTTTTAAGAAACAAAATTCACAGGAGTGGGAATTTTGCATGGTGTTAAGATGGGGCAGATTCCTTTGTGGAGTGCCTGGGTTTGAGTGTGGGTTCTGCTGCTGAGTCTAGCTTCCTACTAATGCACACCCTGGGAAGCAATGGGAGGCAATAACTCCAGTAGTTGTGTCTCTGGATTGAATTCTTAGCTCTGACTTTGGTTTGCCCCAGTCCCTACTATTATGCACATTTGAGTAGTGAACCAGAGGATGGAAGATCCCACTTTCTCTATCTGTGTCTCTGCCTTTCCAATAAATAAATAAATTTAAAAAGTCATACTTTTATTTAAAAAAAAACCTTTATGTATCTGAAAGGTAGATTGACAGGGAGAGTAGGAGAGACAGAGAGACAAAGAGAGATCTTCCATTTGCTGGTTCATTTCCTCAAATGCCCACAACAACCGGAACTGGGTCAATCTGAAGCCAGGAGCCTGGAAACCTTTCTGGGTCTCCCCTGTGGGTGGCAGGGGTCCAAGTACCAGAGCCATAACCTGCTGCCCTCCAGGCACATTAGCAGGGAGCTGGAACTCAAACCAAGCACTCTGATATGGAATGAAGACATTAAAGATGTGACATAACCTGATTCATCACAATGCTTGACCCAAATCCTTTTTTTAATTAATTTTTTCCAATTATTCTTTATAACCAGGATTGTGACTGTTTTTTAGGCACCCATTTAGAAAAATGTGATGTTCTGATATCATCTTCCCCTTGTACTGAAGCAAAAGAAGAAAAAATCTGTTAGAAAGATTAAGGAATTGTCCTTAGTCATGTAAGTCACCCTTAATTTCTTCAGAAATCCCATTATTGAGAGAATTCTTGGAAAAGAAGACAGTCCCAGGAGTCTGACTCTGTCTTGACCACAACTGCACCAGCAGAACCTTTAGATCTAAAGATATAAGCAGATTGAAAATGAAAGCATAAAAAAGATATTCCAAGACAAAGCAGGAAATAAAAGAAGGCATTATAAATTTAAAAGTTTCAATGCACCATGAATATTGAACAATTATAAACATTTATGAACCAAAAACATACCATCAAAATTCATGAAGCAAAAACTGACAATATAAGGAGTAAGTACATATGTTTATAATAATCATCAGAGACCTCAGAATCCCACTGTTAATGAATTCAATGACAGAAAATAAGAAAACAGAATACTTGGGCAGACTCAACACACCAGCGCTGGAACGTGAGGTGAGCCGAACTTCAATAGCCCAAGACACCGGCAGGGAAGCAGAAAGAGGAGACTAGAGGGAACGAGGCTTGAAACTCTGTGGGGAAAAGTTCACCAGGCTAACTAGAAGAGAGAGAGAGAGAAAAAAAAGTGACTGATACGGACACGAGTTTCTTTCTCTCCGCTCACCTCTCAAAGGTGAGCAAGACAAAGAGCAGGCGCCATTTTGGACATACGTCATAAGCAGGGCGACCTCAGGTCTACACCAGCCCTGAGCCCAGCAGAAAAACCTGACTCTGGGGGGGGTGAAATAACAGGAGACTAGGATCTAACTTGGCAACCCAGTGGGAGACTGCAGGAGAATTGGAGCCCACACTGAGGGCAGCACAGATTCCCTGTGTAGTCCTTGGGAAAGAGCTTCCAATCTCAAGCTCCTGTGGGTATATCATTCGCCTGCTAACTACCTCCAATTCCATTCAGCTGTGCAGAATTACTTCCCTTTTGAATCAAAAAGAAAGAGATTTATCACGCCTAACCTGGGAGTGTCACCTTTGGCAAACCCTCAACCCTGAGGAACCAAACAGAGCTCTCAGCCACACTCATCTCAAGCCTCTAAAGCTCCATCGAAAGCCTTAATATAGAGTCATAGTATAACAAGAAAAAACACCACAGTGAAGAAATCAAATATCTCCAACATGCCAAACAACAAACGCAAAAACCAAGGTAACAAGAATAAGGAAGACACTATGACGCCCCCAAATGAAAAAAGACACCACCATTCAAGATTATGAAGATGATGAGATAGAAGAAACACAAGAAGCGGATCTCAAAAAATTGATAAGAACATTAAGAAGTTCTCAAAAACAAATTCTTGAACTACAGAAATCCTTCATGGACAAGATAGAAAATCTCTCTCGTGAAAATGAAATATTAAGGAGGAATCAAAATGAAATGAAACAACTAGTAGAACAAGAAACTGTGATAGTGACGAGAAATCATAATGAAATGAAGAATTCAATAGATCAAATGACAAACACATTAGAGAGCCTTAAAAACAGAATGGGTGAAGCAGAAGAGAGAATATCGGAATTAGAAGACAGAGAACAGGAAAGGACACAGGCAAACCAAAGAAAAGAAGAGGAAATTAGAAATCTAAAAAATATTGTTGGGAATCTACAGGATACTATTAAAAAACCTAACATTCGGGTTCTAGGAATTCCTGAAGCCATGGAGATGGAGAAAGGACTAGAAGGCATTTCCAGTGAGATACTAGCAGAAAATTTCACAGGTTTGGAGAAGGACAGAGACATCTTAGTACAGGAAGCTTATAGAACCCCTAATAAACATGATCAAAAGAGATCCTCACCAACTCATGTTGTAATCAAACTCACCACAGTGAAACATAAAGAAAAGATTCTAAATTGTGCAAGAGAGAAACGTCAGGTTACTCTCAGAGGATCTCCAATTAGACTTACAGCTGACTTCTCATCAGAAACCCTACAAGCTAGAAGGGAATGGTGAGACATAGTCCAGGTACTAAGAGAGAAAAACTGCCAGCCCAGAATATTATATCCTGCAAAGCTCTCATTTGTGAATGAAGGTGAAATAAAGACTTTTCATAGCAAACAGAAATTGAAAGAATTTGGTGCCACTCGTCCAGCCCTGCAAAAGATGCTTATAGATGTGTTACAAACAGAAACACAGAAACATGGTCATCAATATGAAAGAAGGTAAAGGAAGGAAACCTCACAGCAAAAGATCACAGGAAGCTCAATTTCTGTTTGACGTAGAATTAAACTCTGATGCTCTGTTAAAGCAATGTGTTAAAGTAATCTATTATGTTCTCTTGATGTCTCTTAAATTCTAATTGTTCAAAAACAGCTGCATTTTTATTAAGAGCTATGGGTTATTTAAATAAGTGCTTATTTTCAAAGATTTGAATAATCACCTTGTAACAATGATCAAATTTGGTCTATGTTATGTCATGATTTTAAGGAATCTTATTTCAAGCAGATATTTTGGATTTTGAGCCTTCTTGGCATTCTTGACAGGCATTCAAAAAATCAAACAATCTGTTACAAACAATCTGGACTCTAAAATTTCCAGTAAATCTTGGACTTTGGTTGTTCTAGTTTGGGCCCAACTGAAAAAATCGAAGGACCTATGTCTCTCATCTTATAGAGACACCAACTAATCAGGCTATTTGGATTATATTAGAAGTACTGTTAAGATGTGACGTGGTACTAAATTTTAAGTTTCTATAATGGAAAATGCTATTAATACAAATGTTTGAGAATTAAAAAGTCTAATGACTTGTGTTACTAGACATGATAGTTATCTTAATGAGAAAGCCCCAGAGGCCTAAAGGGTTAAATACTTGTAAAATCCTACAGGTGCTTTCAAAAATACTGTGAAGTAAGCAAGTGCCTCTTGTTGGTTGATGAGTTTATCATTTTAAACATGGCAACTTAAAGTCTTTTGTCATCCACAGTTATATATGATTTGCTGCTCATAAAACTAAAGCATTGTTGGTTCTGTGTTTAGTTGACCTCCAATAGGTTCCTATGGACTTTTTCCAGCCACTTCTATTGCATTCACTGCTTTGGGATGGCTCTGTAAACAGATGAAGCCAAAAATGTATTAACAGTACCAACTGAGAGAAAGTATGGTTCACTGAGGTTACTAAAAACAAAAATCAATTCAAATCAATTGGCAATCTACAAAAAGAGTTAAAGATTTTAAAAGCTAGTATTAAAATCGCTATATTGGTCTATTATGTTATGTTATATGTGTGTACATATTGTATGTCCAAATGGGAAAATTTTATTAACAATTTTATTTTAATTGGCTTATAGATAAGATTGTCCATAAATTTAAGCTGCTAATTAATCAAAGATACATTTTAATTCATTGACCTGAATATGTGTATCATATGTTTTAGACTTGTTGGTAGAAAGAAACTAAAAACATTTTATATGGTTGTGCTTAAGTTTACTGGTTAAACAAACTACACCATGTTAGATATTTAAGAGGTGTTTTCAAATATATGATTCTTAAAATTTATAGAAGGCATTGCATTGGACCTTCTGGTAAATGTTTTCTTTAGTTGTTATCTAATGGTTGAAACTGTTTGCTAAGTATTCATGTAATATTGCTATTGTCAGCAAGCGATCTAGGACTTGCTCCCTCATTTCTCTATTCTAAGCCCAACTTGTTCTTTCATTTCTCTATTCTCCTCAAGGTAGGAAACTAATTCTATTATGAAGGAATCTGTAGGAAGCACAATTTAATCTTCAGACCTTATAAAAGAGATGGCTAACATTTTTCTGTAATAGCATAGCCAAAATAAGAGCTTAAATTATAATCTCATCGCTAGATTTACTTCGCCATCAGCGAAGTAAACAGTAAGTAGAAAAAACCTCCCTTTCAGACCAAAGGGAAAGAAAGTTTTAAAGTGGGAATATAATTTTCCTCATGGGCATTGTCTACCTTAGAAAACTACTACAGAACATGCCTGTGACTATAGACTTGTAGTTCAGGCCACAGAAGATTAGAGATGGGACACAGGCACTCCCTTGACTTGCATCCTCTGGTCTGCTTTAACAAAAACCAGGAGGAAAAGAAAGCTAGGCATCAGAAGCAATGGGTGGCAGGCCTATTAATGGCTGATCTGTACAGTGATCTGCCCTCAAGGAGACCCAACAGGCCAGTCCATTGCAGTGGCTTTCAATGTGGTAAGCCTGGGCTTCAGCAGAAGTCAACTTGTGAAGAGCCCTGGCAGCTCTGCCAAGACTTGATCACTGGAAATGGACCTGCCCTGGAGTCGAAGGATGCCCAGGTCAGAGCCACAGATCTTATTGGCTCTAAGCTGAAAAGCCCTTCACTCAGCCCAACTTGCAAAGTGACCACTGCAGCTGAGGGGATGGTCAAGTAGGGTCAGCAACATTGCAGGCAGAACTGTAAATTTCTTGTTAGAGATGCCCCCTGCCTTTACCTGGCCAGCTCTCCTCCCAGCCCAGCCAAGTAATGAAAGTCAACAGAGTGCCTTCCCCTAGGAGGTTCACACCTCCCTTACGATATACCCCATGTGAAGAGATAGATAGGTCTGGGCCTCTTAACTTACAAGGCCTAAAGCCCACCAGATTATTATCAAGCCCCTTCTATCAGGTTCTATTTGCCTCTCAATCAGAAAACTTAATTGTAGCTTAGACAGCACCTTTCTTAGCTCCTCTAATAATGACTCTGTCCTTTGTTCTAGACCCTGTCTAGCACATTTGGGCCTCATTCCTTTGTAATCATAACCTCTACTCTACCACCAATGGCTCTACTCCCAACCTGTGTGTACTGATGGTCCTCTTCCCCACTTAATGCTGTATAATTGTTCAGACCTGGTTAATGCCACTCTTAGGATCATTGGTTACTATCCTCACTCTGTCTTTTATGACCTTGTCTAAATATGATCAGAGTCGGTGAACTTGGAAGGCTTCCATAACCTTGGCAACTCATGACAAGAGCCTAGGGTGGTTACTGGCGCCATAAACTAGAGTGTCAATTTGTTGGGTCAACAACGGGAGTCACTGTGCACTTGCTCCTCATGTGGGATCTCTGTCCTTAATGTGCTGTATATTGTGATTTAATGCTATAACTAGTACTCAAACAGTATGTTTCACTTTGTGTTTCTATGTGAATGCAAACTGTTGAAATCTTTACTTAATATATACTAAATTGATCTTCTGTATATAAAGAGAATTGAAAATGAATCTTGATGTGAATGGAAGGGGAGAGGGAGCAGAAGAGGGGAGGGTTGCGGGTGGGAGGGAAGTTATAGGAGGGGAAGCCGTTGTAATATATAAGCTGTACATTGGAAATTTATATTCATTAAATAAAAGTTAAAAAAAAAACCAGAATACTTAACAAAATAAACTAACTAGATCTATCAAATGTATATGAAATACTCTATCCTGCAAGAATAGACAGTAAGTGGAAGATACTATGGCGATTTCCCAAAAACTTAAAAACAGAAATTATCATAAGATACAGCCATTACACTTCTGGGTATATTACCAAGGTAACTGAATGCAGTCTAGAAGAAATACTTATATACTCCTGTTCCTAGCAGCATCATTCCCAATGTGTAAAACATGGAAGCAAACATGAGGCAATTGATGGATTAATGCTTAAACAAAATGTGGTGTTTCTACAATGGTATAGTACTGTCTGAAAAAGGAAGGGAATCCTGACGATGCTACAAGATAGATGAAACTTGAGGACATTAATTTAAATGAACTGAGCCAGTCATAAAAAGACAAAAGGTGTACAATTTCACTTATATGATGTACTGAGAGGAGTCAAATCACATAGACAGAAGGTAGAATGGTGGTTGGCAGAAGCTGGGGGAAGAGGTATAAGGCAGTTAGTGTTCAATAGGCACAGAGTTTCTGTTTCACAAGATGAAAAGAGTTGTAAAGATGGATGGTAGAGATGGTTGTACAATATCATGAATGAATTTAGTACCATTGACTCTGCACTGAAAATTACCTGATGGTAAATTTTACGTTATATGCTTTTTTTACAGGCAGAGTGGACAGTGAGAGAAAGAGACAGAGAAAGGTCTTCCTTTGCTGTTGGTTCACCCTCCAATGACTGCTGCAGCTGGCACACCACGCTGATCCGAAGGCAAGAGCCAGGTGCTTCTCCTGGTCTCCCATGGGGTGCAGGGCCCAAGCATTGGGCCATCCTCCACTGTACTCCCAGGCCACAGCAGAGAGCTGGCCTGGAAGAGGGGCAACAGGGGCAGAATCCGGCACCCCGACCGGGACTAGAACCTGGTGTGCTGGCGCCGCAAGGCGGAGGATTAGCCTGTTGAGCCACGGCGCCATCTGCATTACATGCATTTCACTACAACATAAAAAGTTGGAGGGGCTGGCAGTGTGGTGCAGTAGGTTAAGCTGCCACCTTCAATGCTGGCAATCTCATGTGGGTGTTGGTTTGAATCCTGGCTGCTCTGCTTCCAATCTAGCTCTCTGTTTAATGTGCATAGGAAAGAAGTAAGTTATCCCAAGTCTTTGGATCCTTGAACCCAGGTGGGAGACTTGAATGAAGCTACTGGCTTTCTGGCTTCAGCCTGGTCAATCCATGGCCATTGTGGACATCTGGGGAGTGAACCAGCAGATGGAATATCTGTCCCTCTCTCTCTATAACTCCACCTTTCAAATAAATAAACAAATCATTTTTTAAAAAACGGAAAGAAAAATATAATCCAATAATAATTTAATGCAGGAGCTCTGAAAGGGTATAACCGTGGACAGAGTCTGTAACTTGGTAAGCTTGGTTTGTATTAAAAGAAACCCTCGATTAGATGGCTTAAACAACAGAAATTTGTTTCTTACATAGCTAGAGGCTGGGAATTTGAGATCAGGGTGCCAGTGTGATTGGTTTCTGTTATATGTTGTCTTTCTGGCTTGTACACACCATCTTCTCACTGCATCTTTATATAACAGAGAGAGAGAGAGAGAGAGAAAAGGGTGAAGGCTTCAATATAGGAATCTGCAAGGGAGGAGGGGACCCAATTCAGCCCATAGCAATCTATTTTCATTTATTTAATTTAATACTAAACTCCCCACCCTAAACATCCAATAGAAGAGATAGTATAAGGTGATGCTATGCTAGTAATATCAACATTTAAGCAAATCACCAAGATGAAATTTTTTAAAGTCTACTTTTCCCTTGAATTTTTAATGGATGATAAAGAAATGTCTATATACAAAAAGTAGGTTGTGTCATGACAAAAGCACAAGCTTTAGAAACACTGTAGGTGGTTTTGAACCCCCTTTCATTATTTACTATGGTACACTGGGAAAATCAATTATTCTATTGAAGCCTCAGTGTCTTCATCAGCAATGCAGAGATGATGGCCAAAGTTCTCAGAAGGTTGTCATGACTATTAAATGAGATAATACTACAGAAACTTAGTATGATACCTTACATAGTAAGTCCTCCATTAACATCAGGTATGCTTATAGGAGACAAGAAGACTTTACTTCGCAAAATAGCAAACAGATGTTTATCCATTCCAAAGAGAAGGGAGAGAGAACAAGTGGTAAATCAAATCCATTACACAACTCTAAGGTGCCATGATCTTTGCCACACAGCTTATGGACAACATCTCATTTCCTTGACATCACTTTGTGAGACAGGAATCATTACTTTCATTTTTACAGATGGAAAAATGGGGCTCAGTAGAGTTAAGCAACTGAGAAGCACAGACTGAACAATTCGGAGTCAGGTTTGTTAAATTCCAAAGTCACACAGTGTTTCCACAATGACATTATGTTTTCCTCCATAGAGAAGGGAAAATTTACATATATTAAACCATATCATGTTTAAGTAAATTTGAAAATTATTTAATTGGCATATACCTGAGAAATGCCTCACCACCTTTTGCATCTGGATTTGGAGTTCATTCACACCCACTTCCTCACAGGGCTGCATCTGGACCCCTTAGGGTTGTGGCCAACTCTCAGCCAGCTGGTTTGCATACACTCCCAGGGCTGTTCTTAGAGGCCTGTCACTTTAAGAAGCTTTAGATAGGCTGGGGTAGCAGTCAGGACTGAGAAAGGGCTCTAAATGATGACTCTTCTGATGTCTACTTGTTCCCATCTCTGTAACAGATTCCAGACTGTCAACTGTAGCCCCTTCTAACAACAGTGTCCACTGCCTGGTCGACCGAACTTCCACGCTGGGTCACTGTTAATTTTTCCTACTGATTCTACTACTTTGGCCCCTTGCATTCAATAACTGATTTCTTTTTGACAATTTTCTTTTTTATTTATATTAGGTGAACAAACTTCATGTATTTATATGTACAGAATTAGAAACATAGTGATACTTTCTCCCCTCCTCCTGCCCACTCTCCTAATTTCCCTCTTCCTTCCTTTCTTAATTCTTTAATTTTTATAATACACTCAGTTTATTTTATAATCATAAGATTAATCCTCCACTAAGTAAAATAGTCAACAAAAATTAAGAAAAAAAAAAGCCCATTGTTCCAGAACAGTAGAGACAACGGCTGTAAACAGTAATAATTCTCAAAATATCAATTTCGCTAATATGTATTACACTGTTTTGTACCAGTAACTGTGTTTTGCTTCTGACAAGTGGAGGAATCCTAAATCTTGATGGCAAACACTTGCTACTTGCCTCTTCTGCCCTCTGCTGACCATAACTGGAAGTTATGCTTCACTTTTCAGGCCCTTGTCTCATGGCAGGTACTTCAGTGAGATGAATGAGGCCCGGCATGACAAATTCGAAGGAGTGCTAAAACACCAAGTAGAATAAATAATATTTTGATGAAATACCTGAAAATTTTAAAATAATTCTAAAAAATGATAATGATAGTCAAATGCACACTGAAACAGTAGTTCTAGCTTTTGTGTATATAGGCCCTGTGATCCATACTACAGTATGGATAAACCCTTCCCATCATTCATATGGATCAAAAAAAGACTCACAAAATTTAGGAATCATCAGTGAAAATTTGAACATTAAGGTGGAACACTATAAGAATTAAATCCTTAAGAAAGCAGTTAATTAAGAGAACAGAAGAAAAACTGATTTATTTTTAAAGTTACTTCTTCAGCGCTCAGAAGATAAAAGAATAGAAGATAGAATGTTTTATGTTTCATTTCTTGGAAATCAACATTATCATTAGCTGAGCAATAATTTATTAGAAGAGCTTAGAGATGAGTTTAATGAATCCCATTTCATCTGACAATTTGGATGCATCATTCAGTTTTCATGTCATAAAATTACATGTTTTTCCTTAACTGGTAGACTCATGCTATTTGGCCCAACAGTAAAGGGTAATTTAGTAATTGGAATAAAATAAATGCTATTTAAATTTATAGAGTGGAGTGAACATGTAAACAAAGCATGGAAGACAATATCTATGAGAGAGAATCTGACTAGTATTAATACTGATACCATTAAAAAGGGACTGTGGGGGCTGGCGCCGTGGCTCACTTGGTTAATCCTCCGCCTGTGGTGTGCACTGAAATCCCATATGGGCGCCAGTTTCTAGTCCTGGTTGCTCCTCTTCTAGTCCAGCTCTCTGCTGTGGCCCGGGAGGGCAGTGGAGGATGGCCCTAGTGCTTGGGCTCCTGAACCTGCATGGGAAACCAGGAAGAAGCACCTGGCTCCTGGCTTCGGGTTGGTGCAGCACCAGCCGTAGCGACCATTTGGGGAGTGAACCAACGGAAGGAAGACCTTTCTCTCTGTCTCTCTCGCTCTCTCTCTCTCACTATCTATAACTCTACCTGTCAAATAAAAAAAAAAAAAAAAAGGGACTGTGAAGTTAGCAAAGAGATATAGAAGGTAATGTCAGACACAAATGTTTTCTCCTTATATGGCAAAGAATTGGGATATACTAAAATTGATGTAACAAATTATAGAGTTTAAACATACTCTTTCAAATGACAATAACCACCAGAACAAAAATAATATGACTAAGAAATACTACAAGTAAAGAGATAAGGAAATACAACAAGTCTCTCATCTTTCAATAGCTACTCCTTGCTATGGTTTGAATGTCTCACCCAAAATCATGTGCTGGAAACTCAATGCCAGATGCAAGAGTGTTCTGAGGTGGAGTCTACTAGGAGGCTTTTTGGTCATGATGTCTCTGCATTCATAAACAGATTAACATCCTTTTCTCAGGAGTGGTTTCCTATTCTAGGAATGAGATATTATAAACCTGAGTTCAGCCCTGTTTTGTTCTGTGTTGACTGCTGACTGATCCTTTGCCTTTCCTCATTCTTCTATGCTTAGCATCAAGAAGATCCTCATCTGATGTGGCCCCACAATCTTGGACATTCCAACCTCCAAAACCACGAGCCAAAGAAATTTCTAATGCCTATAAATCACCCAGCATGTGGTATTCTGTTTTAGCAGCACAGGAAGGACTAAGACATTATCTAAATTAAAAATCAAGAAGTTGGAGTATGAATATATGCTTAGAAATATGGCAATGATTACCAACAGAACAAAAGATGTTTTAAGATATGGAGCTAAATTAGAAGTAAAGGGTGGGGGAAAAAAGTTAGGGAACTTACTTTTCACTGTTTGATTTTTTTCATGTGTGTGTATTCATTTTACCCTATAAAAGTTAAAAATAAGAAAAAGACAAAAACAAAAAAGCAAGATTTCTGCAGTTGCAGCTCTTGGCTCTACTTCCCAAGTCCCCTGCACATCATTCTCACTCCAGCTACAGCCACTCTCCTTATACTAATAGTCATACCCGACTAAGATAGGAGGGAGTAAAGGAGGGCAACAGAAGACATTTCTGCCTGAGGTCCATATTTCCTGGTGCCTGTTTATCTTATACTCATGTTTTCTATGGTTGAAACTTTTGAAATACTAACTTTTGATTCTTTTAATCCATAATATCTAGGCTCTCCTTAATGTCTGACTAAATGCAGTGGATGTGTTCTTTCTTGACAAGAGTAACCTCGACTTTCTGGCCATTTCTGTGGTCCTGCTATTTCAATTAAAAACAACAAAAATAAAAACAAACAAACTCAACCATGGTCCATTTCTGGCCACCTGAGACAAACCTGATGTATCTAAGTAGGAATGAAAAGTCAATGAAAGAGTGATGAAATTTATAAGAGTAAATAAAATGCTATCTATTATTAAGTTAAAACACTACTGAGGGAGTAGGATGATCATTACTCCTTTTCTCATGTTTTCACATAGAAAAGTGAATTTCACTCTCCTGGAGAGAACATATCTGGAGGAATGTGAGACTGAAGGTTTTCTTTAGACTAACAACAATCCTGCACTGAAGTGCTGAAAGCAGGAGAAACTAGACATGAGGAAATGAAAACAGAAAAAGGAATAATGTCCGGCGCCGTGGCTCAACAGGCTAATCCTCCACCTTGCGGCGCCGGCACACCGGGTTCTAGTCCCGGTCGGGGCACCGATCCTGTCCCGGTTGCCCCTCTTCCAGGCCAGCTCTCTGCTGTGGCCCGGGAGTGCAGTGGAGGATGGCCCAAGTGCTTGGGTCCTGCACCCCATGGGAGACCAGGAGAAGCACCTGGCTCCTGCCATCGGAACAGCGCGGTGCGCCGGCCGCAGCGCGCTACCGCGGCGGCCATTGGAGGGTGAACCAACGGCAAAAAGGAAGACCTTTCTCTCTGTCTCTCTATCACTGTCCACTCTGCCTGTCAAAAAAAAAAAAAAAAAAAAAAAGAAAAAGGAATAATGTCTCACATGCTCAGGGACATGCATGAGGAATTTCCAAGAAGCATCAATACCACCAGACACACACAGAACTCAGATGAACATATGGAACTACAACTGCTCATGGGCAATATGGGCTCAGTGGATATAGATTACAAGATGCACCACTGCACTAGGGCAACAGAATGGTCTTCCATGAGGCTGGAACCCAGTGATACTCAGGTCCTTGCTGGCTACAATACATAGACTACTAATCATTTACCATCCAAGAGATTATTACATCACTTACCTAATTCTGGTACCATAACTTTGCCTGTGATAACATCTATAGTGGAACTGTAGTTTCTTTTGTGACTGCTGATCCCTTGGATGGGTGAGCAAAGTAGGGAATTTAATTAACTTCATGTTGAAGAGACTAAAGAAGCTAAGTCCATTCCAATGAAAGACATACCAGAATACAGCTGCAGTTAAAGGAGCCCAGATATCTGATTAAGACTCTGCATAGACTAAGCCACTTGTATAAAACTGGGAATCAAAATATTGGCACTGAGTCCTATAGGCTTTTTTTTTTTTATAAAGGAATGCAATTTAGAGGGAGTTTAAAAATGAAATATTTATATTCAACTGTGGAATGTTTTTATATTGTTGACCTATCCTTTACATTCATTGAGAGTCTGGTGAGTTACTTTCAACAGTATGACTAGGCATAATTAGTGAGAAGGAATATGAAAGGAATTAATTCTAAGCTTTGGGTCCTACATGGAGTCCTGTGTAACTTATGTTACCTAGGGTCTTCTGTGAGCTAAAAGCAAAATACCCATCAGCAGCTCCACTGGAATTAGTGCAGAAAGAGGATTTAGAAAAAGGAGAAGACATCAGTCATGTGGGCAAGCACATTGTCTGCTGGGAGGAAAAGCCCGCCCAGGATCAATTCTAATTGCTTGTTGAGTTCATTGGGATATGATACTAGCTCCCAAACTTCCTTCATGATTTTGCTATATCTGACCAAACCTTATACTAGTACCTGTATGTTTGTCCTGAAATATTCAGTGTATTTTTGAATGCAGATTTATATATATTATATATAATATGTGTTATATATGTATATTTATATAATTATAAAAAATGTGTGATGCCTGTCAGCTTACTACGTCAAATCCACTTAAACAAAGCCAATGAGACACACACTGCCATGTGCTGAGAAAAGACCAAGCGGGCAAGTGCTAGAAAGAAAGTTTGACACTGCGCTCTGGGTTTCCATTCCAATGCTGAAGACAGAAAATGGTACTTGAACATTCTTTTTCCACCTGGCATTTCACTCCATCTCAAGCAGCAATGGAAGTTTTTTAAAAATTCCTAGGGCTCAAGCACAGGGCTTTCTACTCCTTCCTTTGGCAGTTCAGCATACAGGGCTCACTTCCAGGCTGGGCATGAGCTGGAGAACAAAGACTTGAGCTGTCTTACTATTCCATCTGTGACTATGGGATGCTGAGTTCACACAGGAAGAGGAGCTTCCTATTGCTGCCTTTGGTCTAAGCCTTAATATCCCACTCAGCTTTACTAGGGAAACCTTTAATTTGGATTATAATATATTAATTTCTATCTCATTCTTTTTCCTTTCTCAAATTGATTAAAACAGTTAAAGTAGAAGTGTTAGAAGGATAACATGTTACAAATCACAATACATAATTTGGTTACCAAAAAAACTGATAGAATAATAAAATGTTTATGGAAAAAAAGCAGTACTGCTATATAACAACATTTCATGTGTTTATCAACATTTACGGAAAGCTTCTAATTATTTAAGTTACTACAGTTTGATACTCAAATAATGTCATTACATGTTCTTATTTCTTTAATGGGAGAGTCTTTATTAATGATTCAATTTCCATCTTGGCTATAGGTCTGATTAGGTTTTCTATGTCTTCATGGCTCAATATAGGTAGGTTGTATGTGTCCAGGAATCTGTCCATTTCTTCAAGTTTTCAGTTTGTTGGCATACAGTTCTTTGCAGTAATTTCTGAAATTATTTTATTTCTGTGGTGTCTTGTTACATTTCCTCTTTCATCTCTACTATTATTAATTTGGGTCTTCTCTCTCTCTCTTTTTTTTTTCTTGTTTAGTGGTGCCAATGTGTGTCAATTTTGTTTATTTTTTTAAAAAAACAGCTCTCCATTTTGCTGATATTTTGCATTGTTTTGGTTTCAACTTTGTTGATTTCTTTACTAATTTTAATCATTTCTTTTATCCTACTAGTTTTGGGTTTGGTTTGCTCTCGTTTTTCTAGATGCTTGAGATGCATTGATAGTTCATTTATTTGGTGCCTTTCCAATTTCTTGATGTAGGCACCAACTGCTATAAACATTCTTCTTACTGCTTTTGCTGTATCCCCTAAGTTTTGATATGTTGTATTGGCATGTTCTTTTGTTTCCAAAAAATTTTTTATTTCTCTTTTAATTTCTTCAATGACCCACTGTCCATTCAGGAGCATGTTGTTCAGTCTCCATGTGTTGGCATATGTTCTAGATATTCTTGGGTAGCGGATTCCCAGCTTCATTCCATTGTGGGCTGAGATGTTGCATGGTATGATTTAAAATTTTTTTTTTTTTTAATTTCCTGAGACTTGCTTTATGGCCTAGCATGTGGTCAATCCTAGAGAAAGTTCCATGCACTGGTGAAAAACAAAGTGTATTCTGCACTTGTAGGATGAAAAGTTCTGTAGATATCTGTTAGGTCCATTTGGTCTATAGTGTCAATTAACTACTGTTTCCTTGCTGATTTTCTGTCTGGTTGATCTGCCCATTGCTGAAAGTGGGGTCTATGTCTCCTTTTGGAACCCTTAACATTTCTTTTAAATAGCCAGGTGCCCTGTAATTAGGTGTATATCATTTATAATAGCTACATCCTATAATCCTTAATCATTAAATAGTACCCTACTTAGTCTCAAAAACTGTGTTAAAGTCTATTTTATCTATCTTGGGGCCAGCGCTGTGGCATAGTGAGTAGAGCCACTTCCTGCTGTGCTGGCATCCCATGTGGGCATGGATTCATGTCCCAGATGCTGCTCCACTTCTGATCTAGCTCTCTGCTGCGGCCTGCGAAAGCAGTGGAGGATGGCTTGGGTCCTTGGGCCCCTGCACTCATGTGGAGGACCCTGGAAGAGGCTCCTGGTTTCTGGATTTGGATCGGCACAGCTCTGGCCTTTGCAGCCAATTGGGGAATGAACCAGTGGATGGAAAACCTCTCTCTCTCTCTCTCTGCCTAACTCTGACTTTCAAATAAATAAATCTTGGGGGAAAAATCTACTTTATCTGATATTAGGATGGTGACACCAGCTCTTTTTTTGGTTTCTATTGGCATATAATATTTTTTTCCATCCTTTCACTTTCAGTCTGCATGCATTTTTATTGGTGAAATGTGTTTCTTGTAGGAAGCAAATAGAGGGGTTTTGTTTTTTAATCCATTCATCCAGTCTGTGTCTTTTAACTGGAGACTTGAGGCTATTTACATTCAAAGTGACTATTAATAAGTAACAAATTTGCCCTGACATTTTTCCAGAAATATTCCTATTTTTTACTTTGGATTTCCTTTGTACTTTTACTGGGAAGTTTTCTTTCTTTACCTTCTTCTGTAGTGATGATATGTTTCTGTGTTTCTGTATGCAGCACATCCTTAAAGCATCTATTCCGTCAATCTCTGTTTGTTATGGAGGGTCTTTAATTCACCTTCACTCATAAATGAGAGCTTTGAGGCATACAGTATTCTGGGTTGACAGTTTTGTTCTCTGAAAACTTGGAATATATCTCACCATTCTCTCCTAGCCTGTAGGGTTTCTGATGAGAAGTCTGCTGTGATTCTAATTGGAGATCCTCTGAAAGTAATCTGGCATTTCACTCCTGCACATTTTAGAACCTTTTCTTTATGTTTTACTGTGGACAGTTTTATTACAACGTATTGTGGTAAAGATCTTTTCTGGTCATGTCTATTAGGAGTTGTATGTGCTTCCTGTACTTGCATGTCCCTTCCTTTCTTCATATTAGGGAAGTTTTCTGTTACTATTTCACTAAAAAGGCCTTCTAATCTTTTCTCTATTTCCACACCTTCAGGAACTCCTAGAACCCGTATGTTGGGTTGCCTGATAGTATCCTATAGATTCCCAACATTGTTTTTCAGTTTTCTAATTTCTTCTTCTTGTTTTTTGTCTGACTTTATAATTTCCTGTGTTTGTCTTCTAAATTAGATATTCTTTCTTCTGCTTTGCCAATTCTGTTGTTAAGGCTTTCTACTGAATTTTTTATTTGTTCTATTGAATTCTTCATTTCCAAGATTTCATTTTGCTTTCTCTTTAAGATCTCAATTTCATGAGGGAAGTGTTCTTTAAGGTCATGTATGGACCTCATTAGTTCATGCCCTTATTCTGATTACTTCTAAATAATCCCATTTCTGGCATTTCTTGAATCTCTTCATCTTCACAATCTAGTACTGAAGTGTTGTATTCTTTTGGGGGCATCATGTTGTGTTCTTTATTCCTGTTTCTTGTATTGGTGTGTTTATTATTCAGCATTTGTGGAGATACTCGTTGGTTTCCTCTTTGTTCTTTTTGTTTTGTTTTGTTTTGCTGTGGTGGCTTTTATCTTTGGACTATGTTTCTGTGTGTTAGTGGAATGTTTGCTTTCAGTGAATACCTAAAGGTGTGTGGTGAGTGTGGCCAGGGAGCTCTGTTCAGTGCTCCAGAGTGAAGGGAGTGTTAAAGTGATACCTAGGTTGGGCATAGTAAGTTTTTTTTTTTTTTTTTTTTTTTTTTTTTTTTAAATCAGAGGGGAGGTATGTTCTGCTCTGTTGGCATAGGCTCAGGTCACTTTCTCTCCTCAAAAGGACACTAGTGCCTGGGCACTAGCCCCAGTGGGTTTAATATTCATCCATACTTCCTCAAGGACTGACCACATAAAGGATCTATGCTATCCTCAGTGTAAGCAGATTCCCCAGCAATGTCCCTTACCAGGGAACCATGGAGCCCTGAGCATATGGAGCCTCTCACAGTGACTGACCAAAGTCCCAGCCACAGCCTAAGCCTTCCTACGCAGCCTGAGTTTTTTCACATTCCTGGCACACAAGTCATGAGCACCCAGTCCCAACAGTTCTCTCTGCCGGACTCAGAAGTTTCTAGTTGGCTGGATGCTGGTCACAAACACGAGCAGGCACAGCTGTTACATATGTTCAAAATGGCACCTGCTTTCTATCAGCTTGTTACAGAGTGCCATATCAGGATGATTGAGGGGAGAGAAACATTCTCCCCCTTTTCTCCTCCTCTAGTTTGGCAGGTACACTATCCCCCACAGGGCTCCAATGAAGTCCCTCCAGGCTTTCCCTGTGCCTTTATCACCAGTGCTTGGGCTGCTGCAGTCTGGTCTCACCTCTCTCAAAGCTGGTGCAGAGTCTCAGGTGCTGGGGTCCTCATTTGTGTGTGGCCACACCCTCCATGTAGGTCTGCTGTGTCCCTCCAACCTGTGTGGCATTTCCTCTGTCATTTCCTAACTCTTCCCTGGTACTGCACTCTTGCCACTTCTTAAAAACTATCTTCTCCTAGACTAGAGCAATAAGCTCCCTTCCTACTCTGCCACTGTAATCTAATCCCTCATTTAAACTTGGAAGTGAGATTTGTCTTCTTGTAGGTAAGTTTGTGTCTACAGGAGCAAAGTGACTCTCCTTTGTCCACTAGTCTTGGAGAGGCAATGAGTCAGTAGAATATGGGATATAGACTTGTTCCTGGGAATGGATTTTGGATGTTTGAAGTTGGGAAAATTACCTCATCTTCTTGAGGTTGTCTCATTTCTTGCACCTATAAATGGGAAGAATGATTCTTAAAGACTTGTGGTGAAGATTGAGAGAATATATGTAATAAATTAATGTGATGCCAGAACCCCTCCATGCTCAGAAATTGACTCAATATACTCAGTAAGGATTCTCTCCAGATAATGTTTCTTCATGGTTCTGCCGGCTGGTTCATTGGGTATCAGAAAGATTTTCAAACGTTCAGTCTGTAATCAGTCTTCTGCCTATACTCTTTTCCCTTGTAGGCTCTGTATTGAGGTTCTTCAGCTGTTCTGCACACCAGAGGACTCATCATTTTGGTCTGACTTTGCCACTTCCTTCATCTCATGACTCTTCCCATTTTCCATCACCAGTCTCCAAGAACACAGCTTGTGGCCCAAGTCTCCCACTTCCTCATCAATCCCTGTCTTCATTCACTCAAAGGAGCCAGTAGAACATGTGTGAAGCCCAATCTTAGTGCCTGTGTCTGTGGAATTCCTTTCCCAGACCTGGAAGATGTACACTCTACAAACTGTTTTTACAGAGCTATACTATTACTGCTACAAACACAATGATCTAAGAGTTGTATTTTTAACATGAACTATCTTTCAAACCACTAGCTCTATACTTGGAAAATGAAACTGCCATTTCAGAAAGAAATTCCCACCCATGGCTAAGCATCCACTGGATATGCCCATATCTACAAAGTATTCAAAGACATTTGAGATCTTCCCCTTGCATGGCAATGGTGTCAGAGTGGTCCAGTTTACATTTGAGGCCTTTTGTAGCAGATAAATTTCAAGACAATAAAGATTTTGATCTGATATAAACAAGCTTGTATAACAAAATGGTACAAACAAACAGATGAAAATGGACTTTGTACAAATAAAAGAAACATTGTTTATCTAGTATAAAAATAGAACAGATGGTAGAGGACAAAAATAGGTAACATGGTTACATAAGCTGTTTTATGTTATCAGAGGGTCAACTGATATTTTTCTCTCTAGATCCTTTCTAATGGTCTTATTGCTAGGGCTACAATATGTTTTTGCCAGACTGTCAACTCTAATGGAGATTAAGTAGCTTGCCCAGCTAGATTTTTATTTTTTTAAAAAAGAAGCATCAGTGAACACTGCTGGCTTTCAAAAGCATAATCATGTAGAATGGAAAGATTGCTGAAGACCTGATTTTGGGAAATACAAATAATAAAATGTGAGGTATATTAATTTCCATTAAATAGTTATTCCAAAGTAAATATTTTGGTCACATTGAACAGACAACTTGAAATATAGCTTCACAAATTTAACAGAAATGAGAAATCATTATGTACAAATTAATTCCTCAAAGACTTTGAGTAACTGAGGTTGCTTAATGAACAATTTTTTCTGAATGGCTGTAAAATTATGTTCTATAACTGTTCACAAATTCACATCTGATTTATTCTTTAGCCAATACAGGTAAGACATAGAATAAAATCCTTCATCTTGTGATTTCTTTTATTGATCAAAGTCATCTGACAATGGTTTAACTGAGAAAAATGTAAATACAAGTAAACCAATAAGATATGGTCAAGTTTTGCAAGCACATTGATGGAAAAACCAGGACACTCAATTGTTAAAAGGATGCCAAAGGTAACAAGAAAAGGGTGGAAACACTCATTTTATGTGCTTGTTGGGGAATCAGATAAGCTTTCTTGACTAGTGACAGAAGAAAGAGATCATCTAAACATCAAACAATACAGCACAATTCAAATGTCCACTGAATTCATAATTCTACTCCCTCATTTAAGCATGAGATTAAATAATTCATGTAAAATACTTAGTGAACAACCACTGCTGTGATGAATTTATATATTAATGTTTTTGTACCCAGAAATCTCCATGTTAACTTCCAATAAAAAAAAACCCTGAATTTTATAGTTCTCAAAGTCTTAAGAAATTCATTTTAATTTGAACATTATAGCATTAGTGACATCTGGTGGGAAATGGAAAAGTTACAATGTAGCATCATGGAATGGCTCTGATCTTTCATGTGTAATAAACTTAAGAAAAAATTTACATATTAAGTAACCAAAAGAAAACAAGTTATAAAATGTGAGGAGCCACAGCTCACTAGGCTAATCCTCTGCCTGCAGTGACGGCACCCCGGATTCTGGTCCCAGTTGGGGCACCGGATTATGTCCCGGTTGCTCCTCTTCCAGTCCAGCTCTCTGCTGTGGCCTGGGAGATGAACCAATGGAAAAAGGAAGACCTTTCGGTCTAACTCCGCCTGTCAAAAAAAAAAAAGTGAGGATAGGGGCCTGCACCATGGCTCACTTGGTTAATCCTCCACCTGCAGCGCTGGTATCCCATATGGGTGCATGCTTGCAAAGCAACTATTTATTTCTCGAACATTTATAAAGTTTGCCAACCCCTGGTGCATTAAATTACTTTCATTAAATATCCACATGCCTCTCCTCTAGTCTCAACAGGCAGAGTACAAAGTCACCCTATCTGCGATTCTGCATCCCTGGATTCAACCAGTGGCAGATCAAAAATATTTGAAACAAAGAATTTTATACATACTGAGCATCTAGAGGCTTTTTCCCTTGTCATTATTCCCTATATAACACAGTGTAATAACTTGTATTACACTGTATCAGGGGTTACAGGTAACCCAGAAATGATGTAAAGTATACACAAGGATACAAGTAAGTTAAATGCAAATACGGCATCATTTTATAAAGGGAATTGAGCATCTGTGACTTTTGGTATCTTGAAACCAGAACCCTGAAAGGTAGTCGGGATAACTGGACTCCCTTATCCCATAGAAGTTTGGCTTGGTTATAACTTTTTTTGACCACTGGATAGTCAGGAGAAATGGCAGTGTGCAAATTTTAAAGCCAAGCCTTAAGATTCCTATATAGATGAGTACATTACGACACAGCAGATTAAG
Organism: Lepus europaeus; assembly: GCF_033115175.1. Lineage (NCBI taxonomy): Eukaryota > Metazoa > Chordata > Mammalia > Lagomorpha > Leporidae > Lepus > Lepus europaeus. The sequence goes on along the minus strand of NC_084834.1, from coordinate 58,002,626 downwards.
CTGCTGTCCACCATACCTGCATCCACCATACCAGAGTGCCAGTTCAAATCCCACCTTTGTTTCCTATCTAGCTTCCTCCTAATAGATCCTGGGAGGCAGCGGACAATGACTCCAGTGCTTGGATCCCTGCCACCCACGTGAGAGATCTGGGTGGAGTTCCTCGCTTTGGCCTGGTCCAGCTTTGGCTGTTGCAGGCATTTGGGGAGTGAAGCACAGATGAAAAAGCCAGGTGTGTGTCTTTTCTCTCTGTTGCTCTTTCAAGTAGATTGGGGGAGAGGGGAGACTGGATAGCCACCGACACTCCAATGGTAGAATGAAACCTGTGGAACAGAACCACCCTAGCTGACCTGCAGACTTGCATGAAAAAAAAAAAAAATGCTTACTGTTCATTTCTTAACTCTAAGATATAGTTTGACACAGCATGTCAACTTACACAGGTTATTGTTGTACCTCTGCTTTAGCATTCCCACGGAGGTCGACTTCTCTGATGACACAGGGAGAATCCTGAAGACCAGTTGTGGGTTAGTCCCTTCTGGACTTTACTTCATAACTTGATGGGCACAACTGGAGTAAGGTTTCATTCCTCTACCTATGGTAAGCAAAACTGAGTCAGAGTCCAGGCTGGACCTAGAGGCCACCAGTCTCTGATTTCAGCCTTTCCTTTGATTCCCTCTGCTAGCAATTCAGTAGCCAAATTTAGCTGTTTTCAAAGGGGAAGCCCAGCTCTTCAAGAAGCAGTACTATGAAGTGAGCTGGAGGCAGCTCCTACCACTGAATGAATGTTAACTCCTAAACTTTGTACTACAATGACAAAAGTATTAGGATTATGGTCAGTTTGCCAAATAAAGGCAGAACCAGTATTTCAGTGCTATCAGTAATGTGTGACAATGTTTCTACTGGTGTTGTGGGGAAGGAATCACATTTTATTGTCATTATTCAATAAAGGGGTATTTAATGGTTTTTGAAGCAGTAATACTCTCTATATTTTCAAATATATTTTCTAAAAACAGGACCAGAATTTTCATCTACATATTTTTTTTACAAAGGCTCTATTTCTGTTTTCCTTCTCAAATAATATTTCAAATGCTAGAAGTTACAAACAGTCCTAAATTCAAATTTTGTTTAGAAACCTAGACTTTAAAGTGTCTCTAATTAAACATCACTTCCATTCATGCATAACTATTTTTCTTATTCAGGAAAAAACACTTCTAGGTGACCCTTTCTAGCCTCCTGGACCTCATTAAAGAGGCTTTAACAACTCGTATAAAATGGGGGTTCCAACCATAACTGCATTTACTATACCCATCATCAAATATTGGCACCTAGTTGTCCAGCACTGAGATGAAAGAACAGACATTGCCCTTTATTGTTAACAAGTACACAAATGGGTAAGAGACGTTTCATCTAAGTGAGATAACAAAAAACTACAAAATTAATGAAGCTGTTTGATTACTTCATGATCTTTTCTCATACATTTTCCTGTATCTTTTAAGATCTCAAATTTTAGAGATGCCAGGACTTTCGTCATCCTGGCATTTGGCACGCAGTGTTCTGCATATTAATAGATGTACAATAAGTAATTTTTGAATGAATGGATTCAGACTATGTATACATATTTAATAAGTGATAGTTAAATGAGTTAACACAAAGATCTTAGAACACTGTCTACCACCAAGCATGAAATAATTTGAATAACTACGAGATTTTAGAATACAAATTAGAAAAGGAATTTTAGAAGTTTGCCTTAAACTTGGAAAAAGTTGTCAACTAGATAGAAAGAATATCCCTAATGACATTACCAATGAAGGCAAATAATAAGCATGGTTTTAAGTGCATAAAGAAGATTATGCTGCCAAAAAAGCAAAGATGGTGGAAAAGCACTACAATCTAACACATGCTTAACTAAATTGATTGCAAATGACATCTGCCCTATTATAATGAAACTTATTTTAAGGTCTACTGTTAGAGGAAAGAGGTCTGGGTATAATCAAAGCTTATCCATTAGATTCAAAGACTTAATCAACTTGAGAAATCTTAGGCCCTACAATCTAGTAGGCACAAGAAACCATTTGTTATAGGAGTATTAAATTCATTCCAACGACCATTAAGTTGCATTAACATACTTATATCAAACTATTTTAAGACAAATGTAAAACATACAAATTTAACTTTATTTCATCATTGTCATTTTTGGCTTGATTTTATAAAACATAAAAAAAATTCAAAAGTTTTGTATCACAGGAAATTAAACAGTAGAAATATTCATTGCTTCATGGGCTGGGCTCAACTTACATAAATTAAAATAATTAGAAATCTTTTTCAATACAGAACTATACAGTGAAATAATGACAAAAGGATCCAATAAAGCAACATTTTCTTTACTCTGGGATTACTAGTTACTTTCAGGATCTAAACAAAGAATCTGAATATTCAGACTTCTCCTGTATTTTATGTTTATGTGTATCTCCCTATCTATATTCTGAGTCAAGCTACTTAACCAAAATGTCTGATTCGGTTAAGTATTTAGCTTCATAACAAAGGTTTTTCTATCTACAGTTACTACCTTGAAAGAGCAGGCATTACAATGCTGATGAAATCTGCTGTTTCCTTTTGCATGATGTGCAATTAATGTTAACTCTATGATAAGTCAGATACCCCAAAAATGGAACAATTATGTACAGTTCATTAAAGTATAATGTTGGTTTTCTGGATCTAAGATTTAACCAATGAAATAAAACGTATCAACTACTGTTGACTTCAGGAAAAACCACATTTGAGAATTACATTATTTTCCCAATGTCTTCATCAGTCATTGACAGGAATTTTGTAGGCCACCATACTATTTACTTTGTGGATAGTTGTAGTAAATGAACGGAGACGGACTTCCTCAGAATTGGTAATAAACTGTGGTCCAGATTCTTCCCATTTTTCAGGAACAACCAAATCTTTGTCTGTATAAATCAGTAGATCAAATGAACCTAAATTGAAGATAAGATCATTAAAGGACATTACTTTACCAAAGTAAAATCACCTTTCCTATCTCTCTCAGGGAAGCATTTTTTACTACTCTTGTTAATAGTTCACCCTGGTCTCCAATCACTACTTTATTTTCCTCAATGGAAATTTACTTTAATAGAGAAAACTACTGGACTCTTGTATTTTATCTTATGGGGAAATTCAAGTTCCTTTTTCATTAAGGAGAAAACCATTAAAAATACTTCCAATATCCATGTAGTCATGAGAAAACATGAAAAAAAGTTAATATCTTGGTTCTATCCCTGGGGTATTCCAGTACCCAGAAAAATGTCTATGCAATATAGGAGGTATCTGGTAAATATCTGATGAATCAACTAAGATTGAAAAGGAAGACTTAATTATAGCTATAGGCTTATTATGTAGAATAATGTACAGAAAATAAAAATGTTAAGAATTTTATCAGTTATTCAAGAATGGGCTGCTGTGGAATGGTATTTCTTTTGGTTTCAGCAATTCCAAATTTTCCAGAAAGCAATTACATTACTTGTACAACATAAGGCTTCTCCTCCCATTTATACCATACCACATTGATAATTAAAAAAAAAATGAATGTAGGGTGATTCTTAAAGCAAGAACATAGCCTTTGTTCCAATAAATTTAAGTCAATGAGAAGCTGTATTAATACTTACATGAAACTTCCAACAGTGGCAGAAATGTCACTGTAGCTGTGATTTGTCTGATCACTGAACGAATTTCATCCTGGATAACTTTCTGAGACTTTTCTCTGGGAGCACTATCAAAGAACCAAATCAATTAATTCATTTTAGCTTTTAACAAGTTATTTTAAGCATATTGCTAATAATTTATCTTACTTAAATGCTTCCAATATCAAATAAGTAATGCATTAGAAAGGAGAATGTTTTTAAAAGTAAATAAAAGTGTCCTTAGGATCCATATAACTTATTATTTCAATTATCTTTCCAATCATCTATTTGAAAGCTGATCTTAGTATCAAGTCATTTGACATGAAATGACAAGAAAATCTGGCAACCGTTTCAAGTAAGAAAAACCTCAGAATCTTTTAAAATTAAAACTACAAGTGGTTATCTAAAATATTCAATTAGTATGATCATTTTGGCATTTTTAGTAATGCCTACATGTCTAATTCTCTGTCTCAAGTAAAATATTAAATTTTATATCTAATTTTCATAAGTTGAAGATTTCCTGAAATAGACCAAAGGCTTCAGAAGTTAAATACATTTCATTATGAGAGATATTTCTAAATTACAGAAAAGAATGCCGAACACAATACCAAATGTTATAATACTCATAAAAATGTGCATTTCCCATCCAGGGAGTATAAAGCTTCAGAAGTTTATCAAGCACCTTAGGAAGCAGATGGCATTAAATTAAGTACAAGTACCACAGAGCTGCATTTTAAGTTGGGAGTTCTAGGGTCTTCCCTTATATTTAAAAGTACCTTTGAACAATTGATTAAATGGTCCACCTAGTATATCATGTGTAGTTTTGCATACAAACCATGAATATCAAGTTCATAATTCACTGACTTAGACTACAGGCAAATTACATCAAAAATATCCTATGTACACAATCAATGACAGACTAACATGAGCACAATTCTTTTCCAGAGAATAGGGATATCTTTAAAAACATACCCTAGAAACAAGTAAGAATTTTTATAAAAATATTTCCATATAAGAACTCATATAGTAATAAAAGCAGTTCTGGAAAAAATTTTCAAAATGAGAATAATTTAATTCCTACTTACCTGTCATCTTTTGCAGTCTTGTCACATTCGATATCAAACTGCCACCTTTCAAGGACCTCACCACTTTCAATATTTGAGATGACTACCACCAGTTTCTGAACTGAACACTTGTATAACCAATCTGCAAAACATAACAGGACATCTTTTGTGGTCCACTGCATTGCAAAGCAATTCCCTCCTCAGGTCCCACATTTAATCTCTGCAAATTCCCATCACTCTTATTTTACCATCTCCTCAAAGTCAAGAAAACTCATTGTGGTGGTCAAGCTCTTGTTTTCAAGTTCTCAGTATTTGTACCACAGAAAATACTGGATAAGGACAGAGCAGTAAACATCCTTACACAAGGTAAGAGTACAGGATCAGTCATTCATGAAATCATCACACTAATAAATGTAAAATTATAACTGTGATGGCTGCTGTGAGAGATACATGGTAAAACGAGGGCATAAAATAGAAAATTTGACCCACTCAAAGAGGTCAAAGGCTTTAGCTTAGCTCTAAGGATTAATGGCATTAAACATACAAAAGGAAAAAAAAAGAAGGTACAGGCTTTAAATAAGTAAACAACATAATGAACAGAGACTTAAAGCAGCCAGCACAAACTCCAAAAAGCAAAGAATGAATAGGGTACTTTATGCAAAGTATTGTGGGCCAAATAACCTTATAAGAAGATAAACTAGTAAAGGTGTGGTAGTAGATTAAAGAGATTTCAAAATTCAAATTATTAAGATTTACTGGACTAGCTATGGAAACAAGGAAGGAGGAAAATTTGGGGGATGGTTCACAAGTTTCTGTCATATTTTTGTTGAACAGTTCAGGCATTCATTGAGAGGAGAGTGAAACAGTACCAATTTTAATGATGATCCTAAATTTAGCTTTTACTATGCTGAGTATAGAAGTATGCATTAGCCACATAAAGATTTGTAGATCTGGAGTAATGTGAGACTTGGCTCAGATACAATTTGTGAAATGGCCACATAAAGGATATAAAGCCATGTGCTATGTGTAAGTCAGTGATAACCCAGAGACAGATCCAGAGAGACTATAAGGAGAGAAGACGGCCTTTGGTTCAGCAATGAGTATTGGAATTTGAATGACATATTTGAGAAATAGCAAAGTTTTTTTTCTAAGCAGTGATAGAAAATAACTTTTTAATTTTTTTATTTGACAGGCAGAGTTAGACAGTGAGAGAGACAGACAGAGAGAAAAGGTCTTCCTTCCTTTGGTTCACTCCCCAAATGGCCGCTATAGCCGGAGCTGCGCCAGGAGCCAGGTGCCTCTCCTGGTCTCCCACGTGGATGCAGGAGCCCGAGCACTTGGGCCATCCTCCACTGCCCTCCTGGGCCACAGCAGAGAGCTAGACTGGAAGAGAAGCAACCGGGACTAGAATCCAGCGCCCATATGGGATGCCAGCACCGCAGACTGAGGACTAACCAAGTGAGCCATGGCACTGGCCCCAGAAAATAACTTTCTAACACTTAGTATATTTTTAATGTAAAAATCCTCTTAGCTTGTGCACAGCATAAGAACAGGTCACCTATTGGATCAAGTCTGTGGGCCTTGCTAATGCCTGGCCCATATCAACAATTTTTTATTTTATCAAAGAGAAAACCGAGTGACAACCTGAACAAGATTTGGGGTAGGTAGTAATTTGTTCTTTTTTTTTTTTAAAGTGGAGAGATGAAACAAATAGGAACAATTCAAATCAAAGCAGAAAATACAAGTGCAAAGAAATAGAATATAGTCTCTACAAAGGTCAGGAGGAAACTAGGATTCAAAACTGAATAAATTACTTCTGTGGAAGAACAGTTCCTCAATTTTATTAAAATAAAAAGAAGAAATTAACTAGGAAGCTATAGATACATGAGGTAAAATGTTATTGGTATTGTCTCAAGAGACAACCTACAAAAATATTGATATAGGTGAGGCTTGCTTTCCCACAACAATAACAAAGACTCAGATCCATGCCTAGGTATTACAGGCCAAATGACCTGACTACTGAGTGATTTAGCCTGAATTTTGGTTACAATTTTGGGAGGGGCAGTCTGCTCTTATTGATATGCTTCCTGCCAGCACTTGAGAAGTCTCATCTTGCTATTCTGACAACACTAATGTACTAGAGAAACTTATCAATCAACAGCAATTTTAGCCCCATGGCAATACACTGAGACATTTTTGGCTATCACTGTAAAGGACGTTACTCACATCTGGTAGGTATAGGTCAACAAGGGACAATGTTATTAAATATATAGGAAAGGACCTTACACACACACACACACACACACAAAATTAGCTCAAAACCTCAATAGCACCAAAGCTGGGAAACCTTGTTCTAGAGAATACATCCAATTAACCTCCATAAGTATTGAAGGATTTCAATATTCTACATATGAATGGCAGTGAAATATTTACATATTATCTAGGGGATAATGTAGCTTGAAAGAGAGATAACATGGTAACAAAATTCAGATGCCCATCAACAGGACACTTTAAAAACAAAGTTCATAAAAATACAATGAAAATTATAAAGAATGAAGCTATCATTGAAGTAAAAAATTTCTTGAGAAAAAAGGATTTCTGAATTTAAAAATTCCCTTCCCCTCAAAAAAAAAAAAAAAAGTTACTGTAGCACTTTTTGGAAATAACATGGGAAGCCAAATGGAGAGAAACATCTTACAACATAGAAAATTAGAAATAAAAACCCTAGGTAGAGAAACTAATAAGAGTTCCCAAAGTAGGTAAAAAACCAAACAGATGGAGATCAAGTTTTGATCCAACAAGGAACACAATTTCTTGAGCTAAAGCAAGTGTTCAGACAGAAAAGTTTGTGAATCTTTCTAACAAATGGAAGTGGTTGAAAAATAAGAAAACTCTACTGGATATCTATTGAGTAATTATTCTTTTTTCTATTTTTGAAGTTTACTTCCCTAGTTGCACTCACATACCATATAAGAACATATACTGTATATTTTCTTAAATAGATAATGAATGCCATCAGGATCATGCAAAATTCCATGTTGTTCCCCTGGCCACACTACCTGCAAAAGCTATTTCAAAGGGATTTGATGGTAACTGTTTTGTTAAGGCTGTGTAAGGTTTTTGAAAGTAAAATATCCAGCCCACTTAAAATGTAGTGTGGGGGGTGGGGGAGTGGATAGGGTTTCTTCCAATCTACTTCAATCACTATTATTTGCTTCCTCCCAATTGAGAATCACTATATTTGAGATGGTTGCTTTTTTTAAAAATTAATACTTTGATATAGGAAGCTAGAAAGGGACCATTTAGCATGATAGAAAATGTAGCTCTAGGAATGTCTGCAACACTGGAATTTTTTCCGATGATTAAATACCTTTTAGTTGTTCGACCACATTATTTAGGTATTTGATAAGCTCAGGATCAGTAGTTACAAGCAAGGTGAGTCCATATTTCTGCACTCGAGTAAAGGTTTCAGATGGATATATGCCACGCTGATACAAAATGCTGTTGATGCCAAATGCTGAAAGCAAAACAAACATGTAAGTCATTGTCCTTTTGTACCAATGGAAAATAAAGTATGTTTAAATGTGACTATTGTTTCATTACTCTTAAAAAACTGAAAATGCTTACACACATTTATTATATCTCGTGGAAACCAAAGTAATCAGAGTGCCATCAAAATCCTTTAATTCAGGTCTGCCTTATGGTGCATCAGGTTAACTCATTGCCTGCAACGCAGGGCATCCCATACTAGAGTGCTAGTCCAAGTCCTGTTCTACTTCCCAGCCTTCTTTCTGAGAATGTGCCCGGGGAAGGCAGTGAAAGATGACCCAAGTGCTTGGGTCCTTGCTAGCTGTGGGAAACTAGGACGGAGTTTCAGGCTCCAGGATTCAGCTAGGTCCAGGCCATTCAAAAAAATAAGTATTTTAAAAAATCCTTAAGATCTTGTTACCAAGAGACAACTAGAACAAAAGAAAAATGCCAAACTGCCTCAACCTACCACTTCCCAATTTTACCGTATTGTAATGCAAGCCCAAATTCAGATTATGTGTTCAGAAGACGCCAAACTAGACTTCTGCGTCCCAGAAAACACGTGAATGAGTTTCTGGTCCACTGAGTCCGGCAAGCCTCTCCCTCTTTTTCCTCCTCACTGTTCTTTGAGGAAGAACAGCTCCCACACCTGGGCTGAGGGTGGAGTCTAGGTGGAAACACACGCGCTCATTTGGTGTCCCAAGCCTCTAGGAGGAGGGCGGGGTGCGTGGTGAAATTTGGGGGGAGAGAGTTGCGGGGGGAGGGGAGCATCAACATATTAAAGAAGCTTTTCGCTCCGTTAGAGGCTAGGCCGGGAGGCAGGCCTCAGCAGCACCGAGGCCTCCCCCTCTATCATCAGCATAGCGACCGCACAGGCGTCCGCATCGCCTCTCCCCACACTCCTCCCCGGCAGCAGTAGGCCTGCAGCGGCCAGGGCTTCACCGGCCCGCGAGGCCGAGCCGCAGGCCTCCCGCGCCGCCAGGCCTCAGGTATCCCCACCCTCCGCCGAGCGCCAGGAGGACTCACAGAAGAACTCGGCCACAATTTCAGCGCTCCCGCGCAGGGTGATACCCTGCTCCCGGGCCAGCTGTCGTGCCATAGCCAGGCCCACGGACGCCAACGCGCGCTTCCGCTCCGCAGACCGAGACGGCGGCGGCCCCACAGCAGTTCCCCGCCACCCGTTTCAAATGTAACGACGCAGCACGCAGTCGCGCCCTCTGCGTAAACGCGACGAGCCTCTAAGCCCCGCCCCTCGCGGCGGCGGGGCCCCGCCCTTCCTCTCTGTCCTCCCCGCCTTCGCTGGGGGGGGGGCAAGGAGCGAGACGGCCGCTTTGCGCAGGCGCAGTTGGTGAACGTGGTCGCCAGGTTCCGAGTTTCTGCGCTCTGATGAGGTGTTGGGAGATGCTCTCTGGCGTGGTCGCCCAGGTACTTTGGCCGCGCAAAAAAAGGTGGACCGTCTGCGTTTAAATGGTTGCTTCGTAGACTTGTGGCTTTAGTGACCAAGTGGCGCACTTCCTAAATTTCAGAACCAACTGTCAAACTGTTGTGAGCCACTTGGCCCCTGCACCTGAAGAGACCCGCAGTGCACGCTTGGGGGATTCTTAAAGGAAGGACATATGCGGCTGCCAAGTAGTTTAGGCGGGCCTGGTGTCTATGTGGGAGTGCGGCTTTTCCGGAGAGACGGAGTCAGAGATTAAAGCGACAAACCGCATCCTGCTTTTCTGTCCCCTGCCAAGTCTGTCTGGAAGTGTGGCCTTCCCTCACAGACCGGGGTGGGGGTGGGGGGGCAGTTGAGACCTCCTCCAGGTTCTGTCCCTTCTATCCATCTTTAGGGGGCTGGCCAGGAATAAGGTAGCCTCACAGAAGAGGCCCATCGACACTGAAGAATTAACTCACTGAATTTTCATTCGCAAATTCAATAGGATGAGAAGTGTTAAGGAGGTAGTGCAGAAGTAGCGTTGATGTCAATTGTGAAAGGATTCTTAAAGCATCTAGGGAGATCAAGTCTGAAATGTAAAATGAAGTCTGAAAAACTCTCCTATCTGCCAGACATATGCGTTCTGTTATTTAAGTATATGAGAAATGCTTGAGTGTGTGTGTTTTCTATTGCTTCAGAACAGAGTGCCATAAATTGGTGGCTTAAATTTAAGAAACACCCAGTTGTTATCTCAGTTATGTAGGTACTGAGCATGGCGTCGGTTCGATGTCACACAAGGCTAAAATCAAAGGTCTGCAATTGGGGTCTCATCTGCCGTTTGGGGTCCCCTGGTTGTTGGCTGGCGGAACTACTTTGTTCGCCGTTGTTGGAGTGAGGTCCCCGTCTGTTGTCTTGCATGTTTGTCACATGCCTTTTCCCATTTCCAGTCTCTCTGATTTTCGGGAGACCCTGGATCTTTGGGAGAGCTCACCTGAGTAGGTCAGATCACCTCCCTTTTGATTAACCTAATCCCAGAAGTGATATTCCCCTTATAGTTTTAGGTTCTGCCCAAACTCAAGGCAAAGGGATTATATTGGATGAATCCCTTCAGGGGCTTGGAATTTGGGCCTCCATCTTAGCATTCTATTAGTGTTATGCATCAGATTTTGACCCATTTGAAGTTTAAAACACGAACATAATCGGTAATAGGCTAATATAACCCAGTAAAATATTTTCCTTATATCCTTTTTGTGTGTATGTGTGTAGAAACTGCAATCTTTGATATTAGGAACAATGGTATCAGGTGATGTGAGGGTAAGGAGAAAAAAACTTGGATGTTCTTCATCCCTTCCACTGGGAGCTTAAAAGTAGGGCTAGAATTTGCCATCAGACTAATAGAGTGTGGTGTCCACCTTTCTCTGTATAAAATTTGCCTCTCTTTCTGAGAAACTTCATGTTAAAACAGCATTCAGGAAAGAATTTCTTGGGTCTTGTAATAACATAGTTTGGAAGTTAATTAAAGATGCAAATAATTCTTAGGATCACTTAGAGATTCTAGAATTTAAAAGGCTGACAAAACATCATTTTTCTACATATAAAGGATGCATTAAGTATCTGTACTTCTCTATGGGAAGATGTAAGAAGGTTTAGAAGGCATGGTTTATGCTTTTTGAGAATGATGTAATACTTTATTTACATATGTATTCTTATAAAAAGAAAACGGGGGCCGATATGGTGTAGTGGGTAAAGCCACCTTCTGTGATGCTAGCATCCCATTTGAGCACCGACACATGTTCCGGCTGCTCCACTTCCAATTCAGCTCCTTGCTAATGGCCTGCTAAAACAGTGGAATATGAGCCTAAGTGCATGGGCCCCTACCATCCATGTAGGAGACCCAGAAGAAGCCCCTGGCTACCGGCTTCAACCTTGCTCAGCCATGCCCATTGTGGCCATCTGGGGAGTGAACCAGTGATGGAAGCTCTCTCTCTCTCTCACTATCCTTGAATTTCAAATAAGTAAATCTTTTTTTTTTTTTAAAGGAAAGGAAAATTGGAGGTTCATCTATTTGGCCTTATCTGGTTTCTGTACTATTTGGGAAGCCCCTTTCAAAATAATTTCCTACTCTGCTCCTTTTAGTAACTTGGTACTCCATGTTCTTTTCTGTCTCAGGGCTTTCTATCGGTGTTTCCTCTGCTTGTAAATTTTCTCTGTTCAAATTACCAATTATGTTTATACCACTTGTTAACATAAATGTCTTGTTAAATTTCCTTTGACTTGCTCATACTATTTGAGAATATGGATCTGCTCTTAAGTATTCTCATGGCATCTCATAGCACTACTTCAGAGCATGGCTTTCATTATTGATAATTATGTAATGGTTTCTGGTATACCTTTCGAGTTTTCTTGTGTCAAAATACCAAGGTAAGATAAATCTAAGTGTTTATTGTCATATGAATGGTATAGTTTTCCATTCCAGGAGACAAAGTGTTAAGAAGTTTGCCATACAACAGTTCTCTCACAGTTTGTAAAGCATAAAGTGGAAAATATTTGCTCTTTTTCATGATTGGCTGCGTACATTAAGCTTGCTTTCTATTTTATTCCTCCCTCCCTCCCTCCCTCCTTCCCTCCTTCCTTCCTTCCTTCTTTCCTTCTCTCTCTCTCTCTCTCTGTCTCTTTTTCAAATCAGAGTTACAGAGACAGGGAGAAAGAGCAGAGAGGTATGGTGAGACAGAGAGAGAGAAAGAGATCTTTCATCCGCTATTTCACCCCACAAATGGCCACAAAGGCTGGACCCGGGCCGGGCCGAAGCCAGAAGCCCAGAGCTTCCTTTTGGTGTCCCATGTAAGTGGCAGAGGCCCAAGCACTCCAACAATCTTCCATTGCTTTTCCCAGGCCATTAGCAAGGAGATGGATAAGAAGTTGAGCAGCCAGAATGTGAATGGGCACCCATACGGAATGGCAGCCGCTGTAACTGCTATGCCAAAATGCCAGCACCCAAGATTTTAAGGTGAACATCTATTTAAGCTAATTTGTGTAGATTTGACCAGCTTAATTCCTCTGAATCATGCTGTCAAGATGATAAAGCTTAGGTTTTGTATTTATGATTAGAGCTTATGTTTTAGGATGACGCGTTTTGGTTATGTGATTATAGGCAGCTCTTCTTGGTGACCTCCATTTTTGTTTTTCTTTAAGACACATAGATTTGTCATTTCACTAATTGGGTTCTGTACAAATATTTGTTGACTGAATGATCACTTGAATATTTACCTACTAAAACTTCATGGAAGAAACCAAAATGCTTTCTAAATGGAAAGTAGATTGGATGGATTAATGGGGCCACCTTTTGGGAGTTTTGAGAATCCATCGCAGCTAAATGAAGAAGAGGACCTGTTGTGGTGTTGTTGGGTTGAGAGATCATTAGACATCTGCATCAGAAACAAGAACTTGATGCAAGAAAGAATTCCAGGATGAGACATGGGTAAAGATTAGCAGAGGAATAAGAATTAATTGTGTGCAAAGCAAAAGTACACACTTAGAGAGGGACTGTAAGCGTGCTCAAGACTGAGCCGCACTCAACAGTTTTTGAGATCTTCCCTCTGTGTGATCTAGTGACATAGAGGGTGGTGTCTGGGGGAAGTTTAATTGAATTTGGGGTAGGGTTTGAGTATCATGTGTTTTGTTGTCCTTTTTTTTTTTTTTTTTAATATTGGAAGCATCATGGCATCAGATACATGATGGGAGTGGGAGTTGGAGTGTCCGTCATGATAATTTTATTATGATGATACTATAAATAGCTAAAGATCACTGTGGGTATTGCAGTTGTCAGCCATGTCGGAAAATTAGTGCTTTTCCTCGGCATGAAAAGGAGAGGGTACTAGGATGGGCTGTGTACAGGATATTCTGAAATAGTGATCCTCAGACTTGTGTATGTAGAAGGATTACTTGGATTGACTATGCAAATTCCTAACTCTTATTCTGTCTTCCCCAGAATGGATTCAGTTCAATTTGATAATCATTCACTCAGTTCTTAGCACTTGAAATGTACTAGTCTAAACTGATATATGCTACAAATGTGTAATATCTAATTTTAAAGACAACGTGAGAAAATTAATGTAAAATAATTCTAATTGAATAAATATGAAAAAGACATTTTACCTGCATTAAATAAATTATTGCAGGTAATGACATATTTTATCCAGCATTCCAAATGCCTATGAAAACCACTCTTTGATGGTTCCTTTAGTATATAGGATGAGAAAATGGAGAGTTTGAATGAAATGACTTTTTTCTGAAGAAAATACAAAGTACATAACCAGTGAAACTCATATAATTCGAGAGTGCCACAAACAGGCCTATATTTCACTTTAGGATGCTAAATACAAATACTCAAAAAGTTTTCTAAAGTTAGAATCAAATTGAATTTTAGAATGAAATTAATGTCTTGGTTGGACAATCTTATATATGTGGAAACTGATGCTTAGAATGGCTATGTAGTTAAGGGTCAATAATATTTGGTAGGGAATACAGGGTTCCTGATTTACTCTTCTTTTAAATATATTATTTGAAGGCATGCTGGAAAATGCTCTAATTTTCTAAAGGTTATGTTGAAAAAATTGACTTATTTGGGTCTAAAGAGCTTTACACAGTAACTTGTACACACTTCTTGTCCAGAAAATGAGTCACAAAAATGTTGTTTTGATATGCAAATAATTCCAACTGCCAGAAGATGGCACTGTTTACCTGTGATATACCTTTTAAGACCTGGGCTCCTGCATATGTGTAGGCTTCAGTTCAATTTAAAATGTAAGGAGAAATAGGGTGGACATGGTGGTGTAGCAGGTTAAGCCTTGGCCTGCAATGCTACCATCCCCTGATGGCCCTGGTTCAAGACCTGGCTTCGCCACTTCCAATCCACCACTCTGCTAATACTCCTGGGAAAGCAGCAGCAGATTTACACACACATAATGAAAAACATATAATGGTACTTCACAGAGTTCATAGAGCATTTAATTAAAAGTTTATTTGGATGCAAAAAATTCTGAAATCCATGCAAAGGCTCTTCACAAAGGTCAATGCAGATTTGTATTATGAAAAAGTGTGCATGGATTTCAAAATTATATAATTGTATATATGTTTTATATACTTACATTCACATTTGCATATTAATTACTTACATAAAAAAGAAAACATAAGTAATTGAATCACATAGACTTATGAAAGTTTTTCATCAGAAGCCAGGAGTTACTTTATTCTTGAGACCAGCATCTTAAAACAGAGCAGTTTATTCTAAAGCTGATAAAACATAAGTTGATACTTAACTTTACAGCAATTTTAATAAAACATCTGCCAAATTTTGAAAAAAATATTTTTCACACAAAGCATTTGATTGTGTCAATTTTAGGAAGTTTTTATTAAAAAGATTTTGTTATAAAACAATGTCATTCTACTTGTTATATAAATTAATTTTATGTGAAAGGCAAGAATTAAATCAATAATTTTCTACTGTGATTACTTAAGATTTATTTTGTGTTAAATTGTATAATGGACACATCCTAAAATCCCATTTCCCTCTATACTTGCATCTAAGAACTCCTTGATCATGGTTTGCATGCTCATAAATAACTACAATGAATTTGAATCCTAATGTTTTTTTAATAAACAATATCTTAATAATATATCTACATGCTAGCAGAATTCATATTTTAGTGATCAAGGATATTAGAGCTTTATATTTAGTAAAAGTTAATCACTAATATTATTGAAAACATTACTAAATCTACAAATTGTAATAATGAAAAAAAGTTTCTTATCAAAAGCATTCTCGTGTTTTATTATTATTTTATTTTGATATTCTATAATTTTGTTGTGTTGGTGGTATATAATTAGTCTCATAGATCAACTATGTTAGATACCAAAATGTTATCATTTCAAAGGTAGATGGTAACTTACTCATATTTAGTTCCCAGAGGTTGAATATATAGATATATGATGGGAGATTATATATATATATATTTCATGTATACATAAAATATGTTTATAATATATCTGTGTTATATATGAGAAGACTGGGTACCATAATCATTTGAATATGACAACATAATATATTTTAAAATATAGTTTAAATTCAGAGCAGGTTAGAACAGTTTCATATGGAAGCTACCAATACACAGCTCTTATGAAGAATTAAACCTGGTTATATTAAAATTAATAAAAATAAATTTAGTGTGTCAGTTTTATAACTATGCATTGAATTTGGGCAGACATTTTATGTCTAGTGCATTTTTAGCTGATTGCTTCTTAGCATAGTATATTAGGAATAATTTTGATTATTTAATATGAAATGAGTGAACTAGTTCTGTTATATTTACTGCCTAATCACAAAACTAAGGTGTTATTTGAGTAAGTAAAAAAATCCTTTTATTAAGAGTTTCATATATAAAATAGGCCACAAATTTAGGTCTTTCTCAAATATTTGTTAGTACAATTTTATAAAATATTTGTGGGAAAAATCTTTCTGAAAACATGAAAAATCATCTTTCATTCACTTATGTTTTTCTGTTTAGATAAACTTGACTTTTTCAGCTGGAATAGTTTTATTGGAACTTGCCTTATGTTTATAGCTCACTCGAACAATACAATAGTCAAGCCATATTTATCAGGTTCTGGATTAGTCACTAGTCAAGCACATTAATTCCATTATTTGTGCTAGAGACTTTCACTTATAAATTGAATGTGACAATGTTTTTAATTCTTGCATAAGTTACATAATCCTTTTTTACTTCAATAATAAAACAGGCTTATTGAAATCTAGAGTTTATGGCTTAAATTTGGAGATGAAGTGAATTAAAAAGAAAATGGAATCTTTTTTATGATTTCTTAGTCCTAATATAGTTGTAAATACAGATGCTAACTTTTTCACTGAAATAGACAGCCATTCTACTTTAAATAACCTTTCAGATGATCAGGATATATATATTTCTTACCTTCTGTTACATTATAATAACTCAACAAAGTTATATTTAATTGTTCTACTTTCAATGATATTCTTGCAGACTCTAGTATAAGAACAATAATCTGTAGCATTTGGGTACATTTAAATATATTCACAGAGTTTTGATGTTTAAATACAAAATATGGTTATGAGTTTGTAGAATTTAATTGATTATATTAATAAGATAGTTTACTTTTTGCATTTGGAATATTAACCTCATTAATTTTCAGCTATTGTTATTTTGAAAATTATAAAAATCTTGTTAATTTTGAGAATATCTCCATTGAAATCATAAGACATTTATAGTTGATTCTCAAAAGTACCCAAAAATACTACAGTAACGAGAAATTAGAAATTTAGAAACTTATGTAAGTATGTGTTTTTACTCCTAGAATGACTACTTACCTTAGGAATAGATCAGGAGTGTTAGAAGGGTAGGTCTTAAGTACCTATACCCCTGATACACTTGCCTCTGTCTCCTGGGAGCCTGAAACTTGGAGGGAGGGTATTTGAAGGACTTTGATAAAGTGAACGTACCTTTTTTTGTCTTTCTCTCTCAAATATTTTGTTGTCAAAACTAGTGTATTCCATTAGTGAGTGAACAATTAATGAATATGCCTGTATGAATATATATTACTTGTTTCTAAATTATAAACATTTTCCAGTATTAGATATTATTTATATATATATATATATAAATTTAAATCATATTCAGTTGTTAAAAAAGGAAGATGAGGTAAAGAACTATTTTAAGAATTCATTCTTATATCGTTAGAACATGTTATTTTTACTTTTATGAAATACATTAATGATTCTATTAAGTCTGATACAGTGAACATACTTCAGTATTTTTTATTTATTTTTTTTTCATTTTCAATTCTCTTTATATACAGATCAATTTAGTATAAAGATTTCAACAGTTTGCACCCATATAGAAACAGAAAGTGAAACATACTGTTTGAATACTAGTTATAGCATTAAATCACAATGTACAGCACATTAAGGACAGAGATCCCACATGAGGAGCAAGTGCACAGTGGCTCCTGTTGTTGACCCAACAAATTGACACTCTAGTTTATGGCACCAGTAACCACCCTAGGCTGTTGTCATGAGTTGCCAAGGCTATGGAAGCCTTCCAAGTTTGCCGACACTGATCATATTTAGACAAGGTCATAAAAGACAGAGTGAGGATAGTAACCAATGATCCTAAGAGTGGCGTTTACCAGGTTTGAACAAATATACAGCATTAAGTGGGGAAGAGGACCATCAGTACACACAGGTTGGGAGTAGAGCCATTGGTGGTAGAGTAGAGGTTATGATTACAAAGGAATGAGGCCCAAGTACGCTAGACAGGGTCTAGAACAAAGGACAGAGTCATTATTAGAGGAGCTAAGAAAGGTGCTGTCTAAGCTACAATTAAGTTTTCTGATTGAGAGGCAAATAGAACCTGACAGAAGGGGCTTGATAATAATCTGGTGGGCTTTAGGCCTTGTAAGTTAAGAGGCCCAGACCTATCTATCTCTTCACGTGGGGTACATCCTAAGGGAGGTGTGAACCTCCTAGGGGAAGGCACTCTGTTGACTTTCATTACTTAGCTGGCCTGGGAGGAGAGCTGGCCAGGTAAAGGCAGGGGGCATCTCTAACAAGAAATTTACAGTTCTGCCTGCAATGTTGCTGACCCTACTTGGCTGTCCCCTCAGCTGCAGTGGTCACTTTGGAAGTTGGGCTGAGTGAAGGGCTTTTCAGCTTA
Organism: Lepus europaeus; assembly: GCF_033115175.1. NCBI lineage: Eukaryota > Metazoa > Chordata > Mammalia > Lagomorpha > Leporidae > Lepus > Lepus europaeus. The sequence continues at coordinate 57,984,196 of NC_084834.1, read as the reverse complement.
GAGCCAATAAGATCTGTGGCTCTGACCTGGGCATCCTTCGACTCCAGGGCAGGTCCATTTCCAGTGATCCAACTCTTGGCAGAGCTGCCAGGGCTCTTCACAAGCTGACTTCTGCTGAAGCCCAAGCTTACCACTTTGAAAGCCACTGCAGTGGACTGGCCTGTTGGGTCTCCTTGAGGGCAGATCACTGTACAGATCAGCCATTAATAGGCCTGCCACCCATTGCTTCTGATGCCTAGCTTTCTTTTCCTCCTGGTTTGTGTTAAAGCAGACCAGAGGATGCAAGTCAAGGGAGTGCCCAAGTCCCATCTCTAATCTTCGGTGGCCTGAACTACAAGTCTATAGTCACAGGCACGTTCTGTAGTAGTTTTTCTAAGGTAGACAATGCCCATGAGGAAAATTATATTCTCACTTTCAAACTTTCTTTCCCTTTGGTCTGAAAGGGAGGTTTTTTCTACTTACTGTATACTTCGCTGATGGCGAAGTGAATCTAGCTATGAGATTATTATTTAAGTTCTTATTTTGGCTATGCTATTACAGAAAAATGTTAGCCATCTCTTTTATAAGGTCTAAAGATTAAATTGTGCGTCCTACAGATTCCTTCATAATAGAATTAGTTTCCTACCTTGAAGAGAATAGAGAAATGAAAGAACAAGTTGGGCTTAGAATAGAGAAATGAGGGAGCAAGTCCTAGATCGCTTGCTGACAATAGCAATATCACATGAATACTTAGCAAACCGTTTCAACCATTAGATAACAACTTAAGAAAACATTTACCAGAAGGTCCTATGCCTTCTATAAATTTTAAGAATCATGTATTTGAAAACACCTCTTAAATATCTAACATGGTGTAGTTTGTTTAACCAGTAAACTTAAGCACAACCATATAAAATGGTTTTAGTTTCTTTCTACCAACAAGTTTAAAACATATGATACACAGATTCAGGTCCCACAAATTCAAATGTATCTTTGATTGATTTTAGCAGCTTAAATTTATGTACAATCTTATCCATAAGCCATTTAAAATAAAACTCTTAATAAAATTTCCCCATGTGGACATACAATATGTACACACATATAACACAGCATAGTAGACCAATATAGCAATTTTAATAATAGCTTTTAAAATCTTTAACCCTTTTTGTAGATTGCCAATTGATTTGAATTGCTTTTTGTTTTTAGTAACCTCAGTTAACCATACTTTAATCTGAATTTATTTTTGAAAAATGATTTAAATATCTTCAACATTTTAATTTTAGAATTTGTTACTTAGAAAAAATATAGTTTAGAAAAATCTTTCTAAGTTTTTCAGTTGTGTAGATGGGAAGATTTATTTTAAAAAAAGTAGACACAAATATGCTCTCTCATTGGCGTGAGTGTTTTTGGGAAACATTTACTGATTCACTTTAAGGAGGCATCTTTCCTTAGAAAAAAAAGGAATAATGAGTGTTAATTTTCCTGAAATTCTTGTTAAATAGCACAGTACTGATTGTACCCTGCAAAGAGAAAGGGCCAGTAAGAAGTCTGGAACAGTCGCCCTTCATTTTTTCATGATACCAATTGGGACCTGTGACTTGCTGGCATACAGACTATATAAGTTTGCAGTGTCAATCTGTTTTTAAAATTTTTAGCTAAAATTTAGTTTGTTTTCTTGGATTAAGTAGTAAATGTAAGTCAGCGTTCAATGTTTTTTCCTGTACCCCCAAATTATATGCTTTATGCATTATGGAGGCCACTAGTTTAAAAGATGTATGCAGAAACCATATTGATCAGGGATTAAGACAACCTGGTTTGGGGATAGTGGTGTTCCTTGCAGTTCCATCTCCCAGGTAGATACAGAATCTGTGTAGTTCTGATAGCTGACCTCTATACCTATGTAGAAATTTGAGCTATCACTCATAATGGCCTCTGCCAGAACAATACTGTGAAGAAAATACTTTCCTCTTATTGGGAAGAAGTGTCATGGACTTTTGAACACCATCTGTTTCCCACTGAAGTCTGTTCAAGGCACAAAATAAAAGCCCCACAAATTCTTGTGTGGAGAAAACCTACTTAGGTCCATGAAAAAGAACCATACTACTAAAGGAGAGTCATAGATTCTCTAAATCTCCAAGCAGGGGCTGGTGCTGTGGTGTAGCAGGTAAAGCCTCTGCATGCAGTGTCGGTATCCCATATGGACGCTGATTTTAGTGCTGGCTGCTCCACTTTTTTTTTTTATTTAAAGATTTATTTATTTGCTTGAAAGTCAGAGTTACAGAGACGCAGAGGCAGAGAGGGCAAGAGAAAGAGAGATATCTTCCATCTGCTGATTCACTCCCCAATTGGCTGCAACTGCCGGAGCTGTGCCAATCTGAAGCCAGGAGCCAGGAACCTCCTCCAGGTCTCCCATGCAGGTGCATGGGCCTAAGGACTTGGCCCATCGTCCACTGCTTTTTCAGGCCATAGTAGAGAGTTGAATTGGAAGTGGAGCAGCCGGTACTCAAACTGGTGTCCATATGGGATGCTGGCACCATAAGCAATGGTTTTACCCACTATGCCACAGCTCCTGCCCCTGCTCCACTTCTGATCCAGCTCTCTGCTATGGCCTGGGAAAGCAGTGGAAGATGGCCCAAGGCCTTGGGCCCCTGCACCCACTTGGGAGATTCAGAAGAAGCTTCTGGCTCCTGGCTTCATATCAGCCTACCTCTGGCTGTTGCAGCCATTTGGAGAGTGAACCAGCAAATGGAAGACTCTCCCTCTCCCTCTCCTCCCCCCTCTCCCTCTCCTCCCCCCTCTCCCTCCCCTTCCCCCTCCCCCCCCTTCCCCTGCCTGAGACAATCAAGACTTCACCATGAATCACAATTTAAACTCCAGAATACCCTAATTTCTAGGAAAACTCCCTGATTTGGCCTCATTATCATAGGTTCTTCAGTTTCCTACTTTCCCCCATCTGCTGTCTTTGATTTCTACCCCTTTAAATCTTTCAAATTTTCATTGTTAGCTTCTGTCCTTTTTTCTTGGCCCTGTTGGCTTTGCCTTCATTGTTCTTTTTTGTCTGAGCTTTCTTGCTGTCTGTTCTGACTTTATTCAGAGAGTAACCAGTCCACTGAAACCTCATCACAGAGAATTCCAGTAAACTGACGGCCTCTGTCATTCAGTTCCTAATGTTACTGGTATATCCCATAATATTTGCTAGTATTTAATGGCTACTCGTGTTTTATGTCCTCCTATAAGCGCAGTATTTCTTCTTTTTTTGATACTATGACTAGCAGATGACCATATTCAATTTAGTTTGGTTTTATTTATGGGTAGAAGATAAAAATAGTGAGGCTGGCGCTGTGGTGTGGCAGGTAAAGCTGCCGCCTGCAGTGCTGGCATCCCTTATGGGCACCAGTTGAAGTCCCAATTGCTCCACTTCTAATTCTGACTCAGAATTGCCCTTAAGACATTCTGGTCTGGCTGCAAAGGGTACAAGAGCATTTCGGGCATGGAAAGTCAAGACACAGTGGCAAAAAATGTCCTACATGAAGGACCTCGGTGGGTGAGACCCTAGTGGAAAGAAGTGATCATCAAAGAAGGAGGTACTTTTCTCTGAAGGGAGGAGAGAACTTCCACTTTGCTTATAGCCTTGTCTAAATACTGACAGAATTTGTGGATTCAAAAGGCTTCCATAGCCCAGGCATCTCATGTCAAGAGCCTTGGGTGATCACTGACTTCATACATAAAAGTGTTAATTGTTAAATTAGTCACTGTGCACTAACTTCCCATGCAGGACCTCTGTCCTCAAACAGTTATAATTATGTCTAAGTGCTTGCAAAAGATGCACCATTCTTGGGTGCTTCTTTAAATTTAATTGTTTCTAAAAAAAAAAAAAAGTGAAATTAGCTTCAAGGTACAATGACTTTGAACAGCCCATGTCTGACTGTTGAACAGTTTTTTGTTTTTTTTCTGTGCAAATTGTTGAACTCTTTACTTAGTATAGAGTTGGTCTTTTGTGTATAAAGTTAATTGAAAATGGAACCTAGTGGAGAATGGGACTGGGAATGGAAGAGGGAGGAGGTGAAGGGGTGGGAATGTGGGTGGGAGGGTGGATATGGTAAGAAGAATCACTGTATTCCTTATGAAATGCATGAAGTTTGTATTTCTTTTTCTTTTCTTTTTTTTTTTTTTTACAGGCAGAGCGGATAGTGAGAGAGAGAGACAGAGAGAAAGGTCTTCCTTTTTGCCGTTGGTTCACCCTCCAATGGCCACCGCGGCCAGCACATCTTGCTGATCCGAAGCCAGGAGCCAGGTGCTTCTCCTGGTCTCCCATGCGGGTGCAGGGCCCAAGCACTTGGGCCATCCTCCACTGCCTTCCTGGGCCACAGCAGAGAGCTGGCCTGGAAGAGGGGCAACCGGGATAGAATCCGGCGCCCCAACCGGGACTAGAACCCGGTGTGCCGGCGCCGCAAGGCGGAGGATTAGCCTGTTAAGCCACGGCGCCGGCCTGTATTTCTTAAATATAAGGTTTTTTTGGGGGGGAAAGGGGATTATTTTAGTAGTTTCTAAGTGTCTTAAAATGGTTTAAAAGTTACATAAGGTTTTAGAAGGTAGAAATTCTGAGTAGTTAGTGCTTTATGCAAATCGTACTGAAGGCAATAAGAATACATCAAGCATTAAATTGACTTATTGATTATAATTGAATTATCTAATGAATAATTTAGTGGTACACTTTCACTTAAACATTTATACATGAAAATTGTTTCTTCCTTTTCATTCAAAGAGGAGAGTTATATTTAGTTTCATCTCCAGAGCTCAAAAGGGATAAAAAAAACATGAATTGAAATAAATCTTCATTCTGGAAAATGCAACCATTTTAAAGATCAATAGGAGTAGGCCATTTTCAGATTTTACATAAAAAATAAGGTAACTTCATAATTAACTTGATTATTTGGTTTGTTATGTAAACAAAGCATAGTGTTTCTTATAGCCTATGAATAGCCCTTTTTTTCAGGCATGACAAATTAAGTGAAAACAAAGGGAGAGACCAAAAATGGGAGGGGGTAATGAATCTGTATCTGCAAAGAGGAAGAGAGCAGAACTTTTGCAGAGTGCAATTTACATGAGCATATGGGTCTTTTGTCATGTTTTGGATGGATGACCTGAGTCTGATATATTGGTGAATAGCATTAACAAAGGTCTGGTTGTCAAAGGCTAGGAAGAGAAATGCAATTAACCACAGCAATGAGATGATGTCTGTGTTTGTGGGAGGGAAGGAGGTAATAGAAAACACTGAAATGATACCATCAGCAAAAGGCAAGATGTGTGTGTGTGTATCAATATAGTCATCTTAACTCAATGGAATGTGATGAAAAAAGTAATTTCTTTAGTAATGTTTGGTTTATGTGGTAAGAGTGAGTATGTATATGCTACTAAAGAAATGATCAAATGTATTCAATGAATTTGTAACTCATAACAAGATTTTCATCAGCCTGACATTTGCAATAACCGTTTGTTTCTTTAAAATTAAATTAAATTAAATTAAATTAAAGTGCATTGGAGTCCAAAAGAAGTTTGCTCTTTTTAAAATATTATTTTGTTTTTTCTCTAGAGACCATGCCACCTAGAGTAGAGAACCATATCTAATCTCCCAATTAGGTCAGGCCCCAGGATAATCAATCTCCTTAACAGCAGATGCCTTGTTTTAGCAAATGAATGGTTGTTTTCAAAAGCAGTTTTGTGTGAAAAAGAGTGCAGTTGGCATGGGTGATTAGAACTCTTTTAAACCCTATGAAAAGCTTCTGTAGATGGTTTTATGCCCACACTTTGTGAACTGAAGTAAATGCTGTATATATCTGTATTGAAATGAACATGATAGGGACTCTACCCAGCCTGGGAGAACATCTATCTGCATGCAAATAGAATTATTTGAAGTCCAAAATTTTCACATCTCTTTGAATTAAACTGTGATTTTGATAAAATCTAAAACTATAAAATGTATGTTTTTCACAGGTACTCTTCATATTTATAAAGTATACTCCTTATAATAATTATTAGGTTCACATTGTTTAAGTTGAAAATGCAATGACAAATTCACTTTTTCTTGTACTTCTTGTTTGCAGTACCTTTATATTAGAGTATAAATGTCTTTTCATATCTGATGCCTTTTCAGTTCATAGTCATACAATTAAAAATGGGTAGTATGCAAGACAACTTTGAAATCAAGAAGAAATAATTTAAAATTAAAATTTCTAAGCAATGTATGTTGTCACAACTATAATTTGACTTTGTTTCACAACTCAACTCATTTAATCTAAGATATATAAAAATAGTGAAATAATTTAAATATAGTATAATTTTAAAAATAAAACTTCATAGATTATTTTATTGTTCAATGTAACCATTGTTCAACATAATGTTTCTGTATTCAGTGATACCTGAAATAATTAATTCAAGAAGCCACATATGTACTTATTTTATTTTTTCAGAAAACAGATTACATAATCAAAAGTATGAATTTGAATATTTTGCAAAGTTAGTAGAAAAAAATCACTCAGTTTATTTATTAATTATGCAGTTGATCCTTTTCAACTTTATTCTGCGATGACCAATTCTGCCAATTTTTGTCTCTTTTTAAAATATTTCAATCTGCTTAAACAATGTATAATTTTATTTACAGTAGTTAAGGCTGAAAAGACAGCTAAGAAAAAATAAAAGCAGATGATCTTTAATTTAAGAAACATTTGTTGCTAAATACTTCTTAAATTTTTACTCATTCCAGTATTGGTAAATATATGGGATCATATTATTTTGTTAATTTTGTTTTTAAGGACAAATTGACAGATAAGTTAGAGACCCAGTGAAATAAATGGACTTCTAATCAAGATTTTAAAAACACATTCTTAATACTTTTAAAACTCAAAAAACAAATAAACCGCATTCTTGGTAATACAAATACTGAAAAGCACCATGAGAAGTCATTTTTGCCTATTCAAATTTGTAAAAGTATTTTAATATTTTTAGTAGAATACCTTCTGTATATTAACACTCTTAGGATTGAATGTCCAGATCTGTGACTCAGCTATGTTTCACATTTAAAACTTAATTTAGTTATTGTAGCATGTAGGGCAATTCACATTTATTTATTTTTATTGTTATTTTTTGACAGGCAGAGTGGACAGTGAGAGACAGAGAAAAAGGTCTTCCTTTTCCATTGGTTCAACTCCCAATGGCTGCTGCAGCTGGCCCGCTGTGGCCGGTGCACCATGCTGATCCGAAGCCAGGAGCCAGGTGCTTCTCCTGGTCTCCCATGCGGGTGCAGGGCCCAAGCACTTGGGCTATCCTCCACTGCACTCCTGGGCCACAGCAGAGAGCTGGACAGGAAGAGGAGCTACCGGGACAGAATCCGGTGCCCTGACCGGGACTAGAACCCTGTGTGCCAGCGCCATAGGCGGAGGATTAGCCTATTGAGCTGTGGTGCTGGCCGGCAATTCACATTTGATTTAAAGAAATTAACACTTAGATTTCAAAAATAGCTTTCTTACTTAAATCCCAGTGACTTTCAGAATCCAAAGATGTCCAAACTGAAATTCTTTCTTACTTAGATCTCTTGCAGTTAAGTCACTTATTGATTGCACATGCACAAACCTACACATACACACAAAATATGGGAAAAATCTGAAACAAAATATACAAATATGTTTTAAGTATTTTATAGGGTAATGTTTTTATGAGTATTTTGTAAGTAAAGAAAAAATAGCTGTTTTCAGTTTCAGTATACATAAATACATTACAGTCCCAGGATAAATGATATATTCCTTGACAGTAAACATGAAGTTTGACAGTTTTTTCTTGTGCTGTTGTATCTCTGCAAGGGTAAATGTACTGTTCATTCTGTGGCATGGTGTTGACACAAACCGCTCAGTGAAAGGTACACTGTAATAACTGTAAACTGTCATGAGTGTGTTGTGCTCAAGTCATCTCAAGAATGGTCCAAGATGAACAGTAAATAAAGTGGACAGAAATACCCCTGTTCATGGTCTTAGGACCATTTTACACTGTTAAAAATTATGGGAGACCTTCAAGGAGCTTTTGTTCATGCAGGTTCTGTCTATTGGTATTTATTACATTAGAAATTAACACAGTAATTCTAAAAACTGTTTATTTACCGATTTAAAAATAACAATAAAATACATGTAAACATATGTAACAGTTTTTCTAAATACAAAACAACAAAAAAGCATGCACGTAACAAGAAGAGTAGCATTGTTTTACATTTTTATAAATACCTGTAATGTACAGTCTATTAGAAGACAGTTGGATTCTGTCAACTGCCTCTGCATTTTGTTGTTTGCAGTATGGTACTTTGGTTAAATATATGAAGAAAATCTAGCTTCACACAAATATGCAGTTAGAAAAAAGGAGAGTTTTTTTAACTTTTTCAGGTGATTGTGGAAATTCTTCTTTAATATTATACCAAAATTCAACAAGTAATGGCTTGTTAAAGATTAACTTCATTCTGAAACCTGAAACTATATAAATAAACTTTTTTTTAAAAAGGATTTTATTTATTTGAGAGGTAGTGTTAGAGAGAGAGAGAGAGGTCTTCCAACTCTCTCTCTCCCAAAATGTCTGCAACAGCCAGAGCTGAGCCAATCTGAAGCCAGGAGCAAGGAGCTTCCCTGCAGTTACAGGGGCCCAAGCACGAGGGCCATCTTATAATGCTTTCACAGGACATAGCAGAGAGCTGGATCAGAAGACGAGCATCCTGAACTCAAACTGGCGCCTGCGCCATGGACAGAGGCTTAGCTCACTATGCCACAGCGCCAGCTCCCATAAACTTTTAAGACATTTAGACCTAGCCTATTTCTCAATGATGATTCCTAAAAAGAACCCAACTTTTGCTTTATAAAAGTAATTTTAACATTCCAATCAATAAAAGCAATCCCAAGCAGATTCTGAAGGTATTTTAATAGTAATTTAATTAGTTATTTTCTAAAATATTCAAGAATGGCTGAAATCTCTGATCCTGAATTCTTGAATAAATTGAATTTAAAGTTTGTTACTTACTAAGTGGGCTAGCTCTTGAACTTTGCTTTTCATCTTTTTTTTCTAGGTAATTTTATGTATATGAATTAAATAGATAAGAGCAACACTGTAAAAGACAGATTCGATTAATGATTTTTGGCACGTTGTGCTACTATTCTAGATTTCTGTCCTTCATGTTAGTAAGTAAAACAATATAATTTCTAAACAAAACCTTTACTTGAGCCCTGAGAACCAAAATATTGATTTCCAAAGGAAAATATTTTTTACAGTGATAAATCTTTATTCCAGAAACTGGAGCCAAAATATACATTGCCTTTTATAACACTCATATATGTCAGACATCATTAAAAATAATTTGGATGTGCCCACACATTGCTTTTGATGATGTCTCCTTCTTGGTAAACATTTGTACAAAATATTTCCAGAATTCACTGATTATAAAAGCTCTTCAGAAAAAGAACTTTTTTTCTTTTAAAACTGAGTTCTGGCTGGGCTTCTTTTTTTGGATGACAACAACAATGGTGAAACTCTACTCCAGGTCTAATAGCAGTACAAGAGCATGTGGCTATTTTGTATATTAAATATTCCAGGGGAACCATTCTTTGCTCTTTACTACTATCCTCAATAGATCAGATTCCTCTCTTTTGCCCTCTCCCTGACATTTTGAATTTCCCTTCATTGTTTTCATTGAAATTATAATTATTTGCTCAATTTGATAAATAGACATTAATAGATGCCTTCCTTACTAAACTGTACTCTATAAGAAGGTAGGGTCTGAGCCTGCTTTGTTTAACATTATTTAAGTAGGACCCAGGACAGTGTTTGGCATTTTACTCTAATAGTAGCTGAATATAGGAATAAATTAAAATGATGAGAGTTACTGTGTTTTGGATTTCCCAGAATATCTTCAAGCACCCTTAATATTTTTTAGTTTCCCTACCCTTAAAATTGGTTTCTTTTTTTTTTTCTTTTTAAGAAGATTTATTTATTTATTTGAAAGAATTAGGGAGAAACAAGAGAGATCTTCCATCTGCTGGTTCACTCCCCAGATGGCTGCAGCTATCAGGGCTGGGCCAGGTTGAAGCTAGGAGCTTCATCTGGGTCTCCCATGTAGGTGGCAGGAGCCCACAAGTTTGGGTCATCTTCCACTGCTTTTCCTGGACCATTAGCAAGTAGCTGGATTGGAAGTGGAGCAGCCAGGACTCAGACTGACACCATATGGGATGCTGGCATCGCAGGTGGTGGCTTTACCCACTACGCTACAATAGTGGCCACAAGAAATTGGTTTCTGTGATAGATCTTAGCTGTTGTTTTCGTCCTCTGCTGATTGTCCCATTTCTGTCATCCTTTATTGTATTTTTTTTGTTTTAATTTCAAATACCTTAAGGCAACAATGAAGTTTTGTCTTTTTTGTTACTAGTTTTCTCTTTTTACAAACTCTCAATTAGCCTTAATCTGTGATTCTCGAATATGTATTTCCAGTCTCATTTTCCTCCTAAAACTGCGGTTCTGTATCTTCCAAGTACTCTCAATCCATTTTAACTGGATGTTAAAGAACCCAATCATTTTCCCTTTTGGTTGCCTATGTCTCCCAGCAGAGGGGCTGCTGTGCCTACTTCTGTGCTGCCCTCATCTTTGCTTCCACTGAACTCTATCAGGTCTGTCCCCCAGGAGCCATGTCTCCTTCCCAGTTGCCACCGCACTAGTTATCCCATATCTGCCATGTTGTAGTAGCCCATACACCACCCCCTCTAGGTAATAGTCTTCTTGCCTTTGATTTCTCCCTCTTCTACCTGAACCAGTTCACCTTTCTGCTTTTCCACCATGTTAAGTAAGATGCAACACAAAGCTCTCACCAAAAGTGACCACTGATTTTGGATTTCCCAGTCTCCAGAACTGTGAGCTAAAGAGACTTCTTTCACTACTTACCCAGTCTCCAGTATTCTGTTAGCAATAGAAAATGGACCACAAGTACACTCTGATTCTAAACATTGTGTTTCCATTGTTTTTAAATGTGCCAGGGCTTGAGTAGTAAAAAATGACAAGCACATTTGATTTTTATTATCTTATACCCCTTTCAAGAGAACTAGGTGGATTTTTAATGAGGTAACTTGCATATTTAGTTTGTTCTTTATTTAATGCTGTGATAGTGCTGTTTGCTGAATCCAAGTTTTGCTCTTTGATGGGACCCGGATGTTTATTCTTCTGACAGTAATTACTTGATCTTTTTCTGATTCTCCCCATAATAAGAGGTATCAAATGAGATCTTGGCTGGTAAATATTATACAAATCCTACCTCCTTCATCATCCAAACAGAAAGCAAGCTGCATCTGTCATTTTCCTTCATGATACCATTTTAATAACAGTAGCAATAACAGTAGTCGTCTTAGCAATATAATGTCTAATAGTTATAAAATTGTTTTAGAATAACCTTATCTTCCCTGTACTTTCTTAGAATCCCAATTTCATAGATTTTGTGAGTCTGTTTCTCTTGACAGAGGTCATAACTGAATTCTACATACAGTAGCTGTGTTATCATGAAGCTCACTTAATAGCACCTGGAAGATGCATTAATTAAGCCTTCATTAATTCACCCTATTGCATAATTCCTGCCTTTCTGAATCCACTTGGTACACCTATCAATATGTAAAGCCTTGATAAGTCTACTAAGAAGACACTTTCCTATTGTTTACTGGATCCTCATTCATTATTAGGTCCTCACTTCAATCTGCTCTTAAGTATCTTGACATTCTTTGTTAGATGATTTTGCACATAAATCTCAGTTTCTGATCTGATAACACCTGAATCATTGTTTCCTTTGTCTACACAAACTCATTAAGGGTAGTCTGTTATTCTTTGGTGTACTTCTTTTTTCCTTTTATATCTGACCATCTCATTTCCTTTACACTTAAGTCTCTTCTGTCTTTTTACATCTCAAACTTCTAGTTCTTTCTGTTTCGGTGATCCTATCTTCCTTTCTTACTGTGTTCAAGTGGCTCCTATTCTGCTGAAAAAGATTTGCCATTCCGCCTTAATTTCTAGAGCATACCTGATTTCTAGAGTCCAAATGTTTAAGAACAACCCAGTTAATTGCTTTCTTAGACTGGAGGTTGGCTTAATCAGAGTTGTTTTTCTACCTTAAGAAAAGAAGACGATATAGTCTCTTTACAAAAAAAGACTCCTCCATTTTTATTTGTTCACTGATAAAATTTATCATAATTCTCTTGGTGAAATGTGAGTTTGAGTCTCTAATATGAGAAACTATTGTTAGAATTCGAGCATCAAAATCAACTTGGGCTACAGGGGGTAACTACTGATGTCACAGACAAACTCACATGACTCCAGAAGGGAGTCCTTCAGTAGATTCTTATTTGGCTTTAAATATGTTTAAAACAGAAGAACAAGGATGATTATTTGTGACAGCTGATCTGTAGCTGTCCATCAGGGGCCTGCACAAGGAATTTAAAGCTGGAACTCTAACTACACATAGTCCTTATGGAGCTGTGTTACCTTCAGATTTTTTTTTGTCAAGTTATGAAGATACTTTCCATTCATTTATCTGAACATTTAACATTAATTAAATCATTTTTCAAATGTAAGGGGCAGCTGTTTGGTGCAATGGTCAAGTTGCCCTTGAGATTCCCACATTCCATTAAGGAGTACCTGGGTTTATGCACCCTATGCGGCATCAAGTTATGGCCAAGTACTTGGGTCCCTGCTACCAGATGCAGCTACACCCAGATGGAGCTCTAGGATTCTAGGCTTCTATTTTCAGCATGGCTCTTCTGACTACTGCAGGCATCTGGGGAGTGAAGCAGTGGATGGAAGATCTCTGTCTCTCTCTCTCTGTATTTGTCTCTCTGCCTTTCAAATAAAGTGAAAATAAATAAATAAAATTTAAAGCTAATGTAAGCCTATAACATTAAAACAGATATTAAAACAAATTAAATAAAATGTGACTTAATATGTACAAAGAGGTTAGGAGTGAAAATCTGCTCAAGAATTAAAATACTTAGTATCTGGCAATAAAAATAGCAAAGTGAAGGGTTTTGTCATTTGGCAATTCTTTTTTTAAAAATATATATTTGAAAGACAGAAAGAGACAGACAGACATCTTTTATCTACTGATTTATTCTGAAATGCCTGCAACAGCCAGGACTGGACCAGGCCAAAACCAGGAGCCTGAACCTCAATCCATGTTTTCCTTATGGGTTACAGGGACCCAAATACTTGGACCATCACTTGTTGCTTCCCAGGATGCACTTTAGCATGAAGCTGGAATCAGAAGTGGATCAGATGCAAACCCCCAAAGCTCTGATATGGGATGCAGATTCCCAAGCAGCATTTTAAATACTGTCCCAAATGCCTACCACCCCGTTACTTGGTAATTCTAATTTGTCATGGAACACAATAA